>NC_084620.1:6643274-6708274 GCF_033978795.1 Nerophis ophidion
GCTTGTATTTATTTTGTTTCAATGTTTTTTTTTTTGTTCTTTCCTTTTTGTTTTACATTATCTTCATTCTGCTGTTCTGGACTTTTTGCCACCACACCTTATTTTTCAGACTCATCACAGGACGGGAAATATTTTGGATCGTTATCAGATGTGTCCGCTTCACAACCTGTCTGCATGGCAACATCAATGGGTACTGCATCAAAACCAAGATATTCCTTTCCTGTATGCATTGGTTCAATACTGATCATATTTTCATCAGTAAAGGCGACCTGATTGTCATCATCTACAAAAAAATAAAACATTTCAGCACTTTGTGTATGGTCACAATGAATACAGCATTTCCATATCTTGCTAATGCTAGCTTTATGGACTTGGCTGACGAAAACGTAGACTAAAAAAACCTTGTTAATAAGACTAAACAACTTTGCAATAGCCACAGCCTTGCCTTTATTGATAAGACGTATATGCATATTATAGCTAAAAATACTTTTCTAAAGCGAGCTTTATGGGCTTAGCAGAACTCAATAAAACTCAGTAATAAGACTTAACAACTTTGCAATATTCATAGCCTAGCTTTTAATTAAAAAAAGTAAAAGCATATTATAGGAAAAAATGTCATCACTTACCAATTGGGGACACGCTCTGAAGCATGTAAATGAGTTGTGCAAAGGTAAGCTTTATATATATATAAAGCTTACCTTTTAGAGCTCTGAATCTTTGGGTGTCCCATGATTCGATTCAATATCGATTCTTGGGGTCGCGATTCGATTATATATCGATTTTTTCAATTCAATGCAATTCTCGATTCAAAAACGATATTTTTCCAATTCAAAACTATTCTGTATTCATTCAATACATAGGATTTCCGCAGGATCTACCCCAGACTGCTGACATGCAAGCAGAGTAGTAGATTTTTTTTAAAAAGCTTTTATAATTGTAAAAGACAATGTTTTATCAACTGATTGCAATAATGTAAATTTGTTTTAACTATTAAACAAACCAAAAATATGACTTATTTTATCTATGTGAAAACATTGGACACAGTGTGTTGACAAGCTTATGAGATGCGATGCAACTTGGGACTTCCCTTGGGCCGGATTTTGGATGGTATGCAGCCCGCGGACTGTAGTTTGGTGACCACTGCACTAGATGGATACCGCGTACCACTACAGTTTGAGAATCAATTGCCGAGATAGCAGAATTCCGCTGAATAGAGGTCATCTGTAATCCCTGACTGAGCCATGTGAGAAATTCCAAGTCAGTGTTCGTCAAATAACCATCATACCACCAAGTGATGTATTTGTCATATTAATGATAGCACCAGCAAATTAGGAGTGTTTTGATAAAATGTCCAGCCTTTGAATACAGCTGAGTAACAGCTAATAATGGCAACACAGACATCAGTTATAATGTGAACTTACGTCTTGTGGGACCTGAATGTAGGCCAAGGTGTACTCTGTGGCCTGTGCTGGAAGAGTTCTGGTGCTGAAGGCTGGTGGGATGGCAGCCAGACGGGTGGATGGTACAATTTCTCTCTGGTGGTTTGGAAAACAAACAAACAAACTCATCATGCACTTTAACAAAATTAACTTCTTTGAAAATTCCAACTAAATGTAGCCATGGTGCCTGTTTTGTACGTGAATGAAAGACAGATGCCGATTGCTAATTAAAGGTTTGCGTACTAGTAACAATTGTATTGCAGCTGCTGCTTTCACAGATATACGTCTGGAGTTCAAGGCACACGACTCGAGTCAACCCGAGCACAGCCCGTCACGCTGAGACAATAGGACACAAAAATGAGAATTAGACATGATTGCTTTGATTATGTGTGTGAATCAAGCTATTCTGAAAAGGCTGCTGGGCTGAGAATTTTTAATTTTTTTTGTGGGGTAATGTATAATGATTTGTAGAACTGACGTGATCATTCTGTGATAGGTGCAAATGATAGCAATTAGCGTCTCACATTTTGTTTTCTGGTTGCTACCCAACACATTCTATGTTTTCCCCAAAGAACATTAAAGCTATGAAGTCACAAGGTCATAACTTACCCTGAATTGATTAACATGGACCCTGACTTAAAGAAGTTGAAAAACTTATTCGGGTGTTAACATTTAGTGGTCAATTGTACGGTATATGTACTGAACTGTGCAATCTACTAATAAAAGTATCAATCAATCAAAAAAAAAAAGCATTTGTGCCCGTTTGCTTGCACAATGACTTCTTCGACACCGTAATTTACACAACTTGGGAGGTCTTTCCTGTCTTATATCGAGTCTTTCTGACAAGAGACGGGAGAATTATGAATTCAAATTTATATTGTGATACTGTATATCTTGCAGCCTCTTTCAATAACAATAAATGTCACAATATGTTAAAAGACATATTGCCTAAACAATAGGAGAACCATTTAAAAACGTGTTCATGTGCAACAATATCAATTAATATTGAAATTGTTTCCTCATTACGTTTTATTATACGCAAAATGTACCGCATTTTTCGGAGTATAAGTCGCACCGGAGAATAAGTTGCACCTGCCGAAAATACATAATAAAGGAGGAAAAAAAACATATAGGTCACACTGGAGTATAAGTTGCATTTTTGGGGGAAATTTATTTGATAAAACCCAACACTAAGAATAGACATTTGAAAGGCAAATTAGAATAAAAAATAGTGAACAACAGGCTGAATAAGTGTACGTTATATGACGCATAAATAACCAACTGAGAAGGTATGTTAACGTAACATATTATGGTAAGAGTCATTCAAATAACTATAACATATAGAACATGCTAACGTTTACCAAACAATCTGTCACTCCTAATTGCTAAATCCCATGAAATCTTATACGTCTAGTCTCTTACGTGACTGAGCTAAATAATATTATTTGATATTTTACGGTAATGTGTTAATAATTTCACACATAAGTCGTTCCTGAGTATAAGTCGCACCCCTCTGCCAAACTATGAAAAAAACTGTGACTTATAGACTTATAGTCCAAAAAATACGGTATAATAAAGTCAATAGTGCAAAATAACCAAACAAGCGGACTACTCTTGGCTCTAATTTCCTGAGTTAGTAAACAACAAAAATGACAAATAAAAAGTGCAATAACAAAAAAAGAAAACATCTAATCACTGTCGTATATACTGATGCTATACTTGGAATCGTTATGTTTGATATTCGTATCGATCCTCTCATCCCTATTTACATTTAGAGCTTAGCGGTTAACTATGCTATTTTGCATCCATCCACAGTGTCTGGTGTAGCATGTTTAGCAGCCTTCGTCCTCCAGTGATAATGCTACATGTAAAAAACAGTTTATTTGCCGCAGTGGAGTGACGTCAGCTGCTAGTTTGCTAGAGTGGATGCTCCATTGCGTTGAGGACACCTTTGTGTGCTTGTTGTCAAATTGTCAGAACAAAGTTAGAATGTGTCATCAACATGCACAACACTACTTCTGATTATTACTACAGCTTAAGGTGGCGGCTGTCATTAATTACTTGCAAAAGGAGCGATCACATCAGTTCATTGACACGTCTTTATCACATGAATGTAATCGTGTGTCAGCGAGCGTACCCAGAGTTTTGACTTCAATTTTTTTGAGTTAGGGCAAAGGAAAGTGACATTTAGAGCTACTAATCGATGTAAAACTGCCATGTCGATAATTGCAATTTTTCTTTTGTATTAGCGCCAGGCCCCCCGCGACCCCAAAAGGGAATAAGCGGTGAAAAAAATGGATGGATGGATTTCTTTTTTCACCAATATGACACCCCCTTGAAATAGACTATTGGTTGTGTAGTTGCAAAACGTGAAGACTGTCAGATAACCAGCAAAAGAAAATGACAACCCATCATAACGACAACTTCTTTCCCCAGGTTATCACTATAAAACAACCACTGAACAGTCACAGTGTCAGACCTTCCATCCATCCATTTTCTACCGCTTATTCCCTTTCGGGTTTCGCGCTGGCGCCTATCTTAGCTACAATCGGGCGGAAGGCAGGGTACAACCTGGACAAGTCGCCACCTCATCACAGGGCCAACACAGATAGACAGACAACATTCACACTCACATTCACACACTAGGGCCAATTTAGTGTTGCCAATCAACCTATCCCCAGGTGCATGTCTTTGGAAGTGGGAGGAAGCCGGAGTACCCGGAGGGAACCCACGCATTCACGGGGAGAACATGCAAACTCCACACAGAAAGATCCCGAGCCTGGATTTGAACCCAGGACTGCAGGAACTTCGTATTGTGAGGCAGATGCACTAACCCCTCTGCCACCGTGAAGCCCTGAGTGTCAGACCTGTCGCTGTGAAATAACCCTGGAACTAATCGATCGCTGTCAATGTACTACCTCATGTTCACTTCATCATCCTTTGCTCTATACACCACTGCACATTATCTTATTAGACTTGCACATAATAGTTATTTAAGTAATAGCCTATACTTTAGTTAATTGTTAATACTTATTGTTACCTTTGTTCAAAAAGAGCACAGTCTACCAAGTCAAATTATGTGTGTGGTGAACACACCTGGCCAATAGAGCATATTCTGATTCTGAAGTAGCTATAGAAGTTTCATGGAGAAACTCAAACACTGAGCCATCTGAGCAAAATGTACAGCTAGTACACAATTATGTGTCAGTTATTTGGATGTTTTTTACTACAATAAAGAGGTTCAACTAATCTTGACTTATGTTTTTTCCACTATCATCTAGGCCTACTTTGAGTAATATGAAATTTTGATTAATTATTAGGAACTATCCATCCATCCATCCATCTTCTTCCGCTTATCCGAGGTCGGGTCGCGGGGGCAGCAGCCAAAGCAGGGAAGCACAGACTTCTCCCCAGCCACTTAGTCTAGCTCTTCCCCGGGGATCCTGAGGCGTTCCCAGGCCAGCCGGGAGACAGTCTTCCCCAACGTGTCCTGGGTCTTCCCCGTGGCGTCCTACCGGTTGGACGTGCCCTAAACACCTCCTTTGGGAGGCGTTTGGGTGGCATCCTGACCAGATGCCCGAGCCACCTCATCTGGCTCCTCTCAATGTGGAGGAGCAGCGGCTTTACTTTGAGCTCCTCCCAGATGACAGAGCTTCTCACCCTATCTCTAAGGGAGAGCCCCGCCACCCGGCGGAGGAAACTCATTTCGGCCGCTTGTACCCGTGATCTTATCCTTTCAGTCATGACCCAAAGCTCATGACCATAAGTGAGGATGGGAACGTAGATCAACCGGTAAATTGAGAGCTTTGCCTTCCGGCTCAGCTCCTTCACCACAACGTATCGATACAACGTCCGCATTACTGAAGACGCCGCACCGATCCACCTGTCGATCTCACAATCCACTCTTCCCCCAGTCGTGAACAAGACTCCTAGGTACTTGAACTCCTCCACTTGGGGCAGGGTCTCCTCCCCAACCCGGAGATGGCACTCCACCCTTTTCTGGGAGAGAACCAAGGACTCGGACTTGGAGGTGCTGATTCTCATTCCGGTCGCTTCACACTCGGCTGCGAACCAATCCAGTGAGAGTTGAAGATCCCGGCCAGATGAAGCCATCAGGACTACATCATCTTCAAAAAGCAGAGACCTAATCCCGCGGCCACCAAACCGGAACCCCTCAACCCCTTGACTGCGCCTAGAAATTCTGTCCATAAAAGTTATGAACAGAATCGGTGACAAAGGACAGCCTTGGCGGAGTCCAACCCTCACTGGAAACATGTCCGACTTACTGCCAGCAATGCGGACCAAGCTCTGGCACTGATCATACAGGGAGCGGACCGCCACAATAAGACAGTCCGATACTCCATACTCTCTGAGCACTCCCCACAGGACTTCCCGAGGGAGACGGTCGAATGCCTTTTCCAAGTCCACAAAGCACATGTAGACTGGTTGGGCAAACTCCCATGCACCCTCAAGAACCCTGCCGAGAGTATAGAGCTGGTCCACAGTTCCACGACCAGGACGAAAACCACATTGTTCCTCCAGAATCCGAGGTTCGACAATCCGGCGTATTAGGAACTAGCCAGTAGCAATCACATTAGTCATTTTTTTACATTGAGTGCGCATGCGATCATGCCGTGCCCAGGCCCACCTCTTCCAGATGTGGAAAAGTGCTGAACTTGAGTCCAGAGCACAAGGCTCACACTTATGTGTGGACTTTGCAAGACGCGATTGACCGAGTGTGCAAACTTTCTCAGTCAAACCCCCCCCCTCCAATAAAAAAGCTAAGTTAAATTAATGACCCTCATATCTTAGACCAATGGTTCTCAAATGGGGGTACGTGTACCCCTGGGGGTACTTGAAGGTATGCCAAGGGGTAAGTGAGATTTTTTTCAAAATATTCTAAAAATAGCAACATTTCTAAAATCCTTTATAAATATATTTATTGAATAATACTTCAACAAAATATGAATGTAAGTTCATAAACTGTGAAAAAAATACAACAATGCAATATTCAGTGTTGACAGCTAGATTTTTTGTGGACATGTTCCATAAATATTGATGTTAAAGATTTCTTTTTTTGTGAAGAAATGTTTAGAATTAAGTTCATGAATCCAGATGGATCTCTATTACTTGATGATTACTTCTATGTGTAAACATTTCATTTATAATTGAATCACTTGTTTATTTTTCAACAAGTTTTTAGTTATTTTATATCTTTTTTTCCAAATAGTTCAAGAAAGACCACTACAAATGAGCAATATGTTGCACTGTTATACAATTAAATAAATCAGAAACTGATGATATAGTGCTGTATTTTACTTCTTTATCTCTTTTTTTCAACCAAAAATGCTTTGCTTTGATTAGGGGGTACTTGAATTAAAAAAATGTTCACAGGGTGTAAATCACTGAAAAAAGGTTGTGAACCACTGTCTTAGACAAATGAGATCAGTGGACTATAGAGTCCAGACTGAGAACACCTTGAACGTTTGTAACAAATCAGACAGCTTACGATTGATTGCCTTTGACGGAGGCTGTCTGCTCCGTATAAACACACACACACACACACACACACACACACACACATACACAGGTGGCCGTCTAAAAGTCAATGTGAATGGACACCGAAGTGACGTCAAACCGCGCGGGGATGTTGAGGTCATTCTCTGAGCAGCACACTTTCAGCTACATGCCAGGACACATTGTGTCTGCCTACTGACCGCTTCCCTTCTTATGCATCATGTCCCCTTTTCTCCTTTAACGACAGCATTATCGCCTTGTATGTGCTTTCTGCGTGTCACTCACGTTGCCGTAGTCGATGTAAAAGACGTGGACCTTCGTCGGCGACTCCACTTTCTCCACTCTGGCTCTGTACCTGCAGAAAAAAAAAGTAATCATTGATATCCGCAGTTATTTCCTTGAGGAGAGAGGATCTACTGGGGCATCGAAGGCTGGTGAAAATTGCACAGAGGCCCTCTTTGCAATATTCACACTGCAGAATTGCGGCTAATCAGGTCTTCTCCATCATTTACCTTGACATTGGACAAACTGGTCGAAAATAGAAACGCATACTATTTTGCACTGGTTCAACAACATTGTGGACGACCTTGTAAATCAAGATAATGCAGAACAATATGCAAGTCTATGTAAATATGCTATGCTATCCTATGTAGTGTGAAGTATATTAATTAAGCACTTTTCTCCAAAGACTCAAAGCGTTTAACATAGTGAAACCCATTTCCTACAACTTTAAATTACATTCAAACCAGTGTGGGTGGCACTGGGAGCAGGTCTTAAAGTGTCTTGTGAGTAGTGTCTTTCCCAAGGACACAACGGGAGTGACTAATATGGCGGAAGCGGGGATCGACATGGAACCCTCAAGTTGCATGCACGGCCGCTCTAACATCAAAGCCATGCCGCCCGACATTGGAGGCAAGAGAATACGAAATTGTGGTTTATTTAAGTAGTGCGCAATAACACACATTTTCTCACTGATACGATACTAAATAAAACAGAGCTTGTTATTGTCAATGCCAATATGTAAACGATGATACAGTAATCCCTCATTTTTCGCTGTAAATTGGTTCCCGGCCTGACCGTGGCAAATACATTTCGCAAGGTAGGATTTATTAAATATACTGTATATTGAATATATTCATGGTTAGGGGGGAAAAAAAAATGTTCACAACCATCTAAACGTGCCCTCTAGACATGAAATAACACCCCCATAGTTGCCTTTACACTCCTTTAATCCAATATAGTAATGCTGCCAGACTGAGCCAATATGTTTTTAACATTTTATTATGTTTTTAAATTTTGAATTGTTTTATTGTTGTCTTAAGACTATTTTATGTACGGTTGTTTTAAAAGCACTGAGCTGGATTGCTGTCCAATTTCGTTGTTTCCATACAACGACAATAAAGATATTCTGATTCTGATTCAGTGGCCACGATATTGGTTGGTTCGGTCTCATTTAGTGGACAGTACTACAGTAGTATTAATACGGTTTTTTTTTTAGCCATTGTTGTGTGGTAAAAACTATGTGGAATACGCTTAATAAAACAAAACAAAAATTAGCAATAAGAGAATAGTTGAAAACTTCAAAGTGTGGTGTGGCGAGTGACAACTGTACTTTAATAAACAACATTACTAAGTCAATTGTAAACCTAAACATCATAATAAAAAAAAATGTTTACGCTAAAATAGTTTCACTTTTTTACTAGTAAACAAAAATTAAAAATGCACATTGATACTTGGTCTGTATGCTTATTAAATCTGATAACTTTCCGTTTATATTTGTAAATTGTTACTATAGTATTGTTGACAACATATACACAAGTTGATAAATCACGATAAACTAAATAAAAACACTAACATGGACTCTTACAATGAGAGGCGGATGGAAAAGGAGTTCCTGCATGCATGATATCATTAAGCTATTATAAATCTTTATCAACGTCAACGCGGCTGAAATCATTACTTCTGCAAGGAAATTAATTCCCTAGGGTATGTTTGTCAGTTGGTTAGTTACTTACTTATCAACATAACTCGAAAAGTTATGAATAGATTTTAATAAAACTTTAAGGAAATGTCAGAAATGGGATGAATCAAAAGGGATTTAGGGCGATCAGGATAATTTCTACTACGTTACGTTACATTAAAATTACAAGGTTGAATTTTTCGGTGCATATGCCAGCGGCCTTGCCTCCACCCACAGAGACAAAGAGACTGGATGACTGACAAGAGGCATAATTATGTCTTTCATTCCGCTACAGAACAAACGTGCACAGGTGCTGAAACTGATGCAACGATTGAACCCTCTTGCGGCCTGTTTAGAAGTGACAGACAAAGAAAAACATGAACAAACATGACAATTTAATTTATACCTCCAATAATTGTGGTTTATGGTTTTAAGTGTACCGATATTTTAAACATGCATACAGTAACAACATGATACATCGCAATTTCCAGTTTCTCTTTTCAACATAATCAGAAGAGGAAGGATTAGATCTTTTTTTAATCCTACCCCTTTTAAGTTCCACAGGAATTACTAACACATTTATTCACTTCCGGTTCTCAAATTGTACAAAATTTACTTGATAAATAATACAATTCCAAAATAAATAAATAAATAGTAAAGTAAGTTGTATTTCAAATAGTGAGAAGAATAAGATGATCTCCTTTTCATTATGCTCTAAATGTTTACCAGGAAAACAAATTACATTTTGTGTACTTTGTTAACAGAGTGTGAACAGTTTCTTAAACTGGATCATATTACAAACCCCGTTTCCATACGAGTTGGGAAATTGTGTTAGATGTAAATATAAACGGAATTCTATGATTTGCAAATCATTTTCAACCCATATTCAGTTAAATGCGCTACAAAGACAACATATTTGATGTTCAAACTGATAAATATATATATTTTTTGCAAATAATCATTAACTTAGGAAATTTGATGCCAGCAACAAGTGACAAAGAAGTTGGGAAAGGTGGCAATAAATACTGATAAAGTTAAGTAATGCTCATCAAACACTTATTTGGAACATCCCACAGGTGTGCAGGCTAATTGAGAACAGGTGGGTGCCATGATTGGGTATAAAAGCAGCTTCCATGAAATGCTAAGTAATTCACAAACAAGAATGGGGTGAGGGTCACCAATTTGTAAGCAAATTGTCAAACAGTTTTAGAACAACTTTTCTCAACGATCTATTGCAAGGATTTTAGGGATTTTACCATCTACGGTCCGTAAAATCATCCAAAGGTTCAGATAATCTGGAGAAACCACTGCACGTAAGCGATGATATTACGGACCTTTGATCCCTCAGGCGGTACTGCATCAAAAACCGACATCAGTGTGTAAAGGATATCACCACATGGGCTCAGGAACACTTCAGAAAACCACTGTCACTAAATACAGTTGGTCGCTACACCTGTAAGTGCAAGTTAAAACTCTAATATGCAAAGCGAAACCCATTTATCAACAACACCAAAGAACGCCGCTGGCCTCGCTGGGCCCAAGCTCATCTAAGATGGACTGATGCAAAGTGGAAAAGTGTTCTGTGGTCTGACGAGTCCACATTTCAAATTACATTTAGAAACTATGGACGTGGTGTTCTTTCGGAACAAAGAGGAAAATAACCATCCGGATTGTT
Source organism: Nerophis ophidion (assembly GCF_033978795.1). NCBI lineage: Eukaryota > Metazoa > Chordata > Actinopteri > Syngnathiformes > Syngnathidae > Nerophis > Nerophis ophidion. Next base: position 6,653,866 of record NC_084620.1, read on the forward strand.
ATAGGCACAAAGTTCAAAAGCCAGCATCTGTGATGGTATGGGGGTGTATTAGTGCCCAAGGCATGGGTAACTTACACATCTGTGAAGGTGCTATTAATGCTGATTGGTCCATACGGGTTTTGGAGCAACATATGTTGTCATCCAAGCAACGTTATCATGGACGCCCCTGCTTATTTCAGCAAGACAATGGCCAAGCCACGTGTTACAACAGCGTGGTTTCGTAGTAAAAGAGTGCGGGTACTTTCCTGGCCTGCCTGCAGTCCAGACCTGTCTCCCATCGAAAATGTGTGGCGCATTATGAAGCGTAAAATACGACAGCGGAGACCCCGGACTGTTGAACGACTAAAGCTCTACATAAAACAAGAACGGGAAAGAATTCCACTTTCAAAGCTTCAACAATTACTTTCCTCAGTTCCCAAACATTTATTGAGTGTTGTTAAAAGAACAGGTGGTGTAACACAGTGGTGAACATGCCCTTACCCAACTACTTTGGCACATGTTGCAGCCATGAAATTCTAAGTTAATTATTTGTAAAAGTCTATGAGTTTGAACATCAAATATGTTGTCTTTGTAGTGCATTCAACTAAATATGGGTTGAAAAGGATTTGCAAATCATTGTATTCCGTTTATATTTACATCTAACAATTTCCCAACTCATATGGAAACGGGGTTTGTATTATTTTGTTTGACTTCTTTGCTTAATCCATTCCATAACTTAATTCCACATACTGATGATACACTAAATATTTTAAATGTTGTACGTGTGTATAATTGTTTTAAATTACATTATTTCTGAGATTATATTCCTCCTCTTTTGATGAGAAAAAATGTACATTCTTAGGTAGCAGGTTATAGTTTGTCTTGTGCATAATTTTAGCCGTTTGCAATTGCACCAAATCATTAAATTGAAATATTTTTGGTTCAATAAATAAAGGATTTGAGAGTTCTCAACATCCATAATTATGTATTATTATAACTGACCTTTACGCTTTAGTGAATGAAGCGTACTTTTAATGACCTCTGCTAGGAAAATTATGTATTTGATGGGGTTAGTTGGTTGGTTGGTTGGTTGGTGGAAACATAATTCAAATGTATGGGCGGATTTTGATGAAACAATGAAATGTCAGAAATGGGATAAACAGGTGGCTACATTTTGGAGGCTATCTGAATTTCAGAATTTTTTTTTTTTTTACAAATTTTTTAATATTGGGATATAACGCCTGGTGGAGGTCTGCGCACTCTGAGTGCTTTTCTAGTGACAGAAAAAAATCTCCTCCAAATGTGTCAAAGTATCGTTAATGTCTTATGTGAATTAATACTAGTATTATTTTGGTACCAATTGCCCATCACAAATTTCAACCATGCCGCAACTTTTATCTGTCTCAGTGACCATTTGTAGATCTGCTTCATAAACTAAAGAAGTGTGTGTGTGTGTGTGTGTGTGTGTGTGTGTGTGTATGTGTGTGTCAAGCCAAAGCGGTGACGGCGATGCTAATTACATCCCGCGGCTGTCTGCACTTAACACATCACGGGCTTAAAACGAGACGAGGTAAAAATTAAACGTCAGGTGTGTGTGTGTGTGTGGGGGGGGGGGGGTGGGGGGGGGGGGGGGGGCTTGTAAAGGACGTTGGGTAAATCTTTACAGAATAAACATACCATTCATCATCAGCAAACTTTGCTATGCAGTAGTCTCCCCGGCGTGGGGCATAGGATCCTTCCACAGGGGGCTGGGTGGCAATCTCTGCCCTCATGGTCTCCATCAGACTCTCCAGCTGGGCTCCTGTAGTGGAGAGGAAATGATTGGTGAGAGAAAGACGTGGCACTGCTACCAATCCCAGTGGGCCTTGAGGAGTCATTACACCAGGCGTGCTAAACCTATCATTGCAGACTCCAGGCTGACATCCTGATTTGAACCCTTCACTGATTGCCGAGTGCTGTTGGGCTGTTTTCTGTCATGTATACGTGGATACTGTTTGTTTACCATCTGTGCATGTGGTGGAACATTCGTGTTTTCAGGTGGCACAAGCGAGTGGCTGCTTGAAGTGTACAGATGAATTACAGAAGCTTGTTAAGCAAAGTGGCATGTCACACCCAGGGTGTATGTGACGAGGCCACATGTACCACTTCTACACTGCTGTATTGAGTCGGAGAGAAAATGCCATATGGTTATGTTGTTTTCAACAACACAAACCGTTAAAATCGCAAAAGAGGATAAACGTTTCTTCAGAGTTCCTCGATAGGTAATCAAGAAGGGCGCAAGAGAGCAAGATTTTATGAAAAATGACGCGGAAAATGACATGCATTCCAGTCAAAGGGAGCAGAGTCGAAGAATGCACGAGTTTGCTGTGACCACTTCGGTAAAGGTTTGTCGAATATATTTTTGATATAATTTATTCGTTTAGTATTTCCAATTGAAGTATTATCTTGGTATTGCTTGTACTTGAATGTTTAACAAACAGAAACTAGAAAGTCAGGGTCAATGATACTTTGTCAGGAAAGGTACTTCTCCGTCTCCCATCTTGTTTATTTTATACACTAATGTATCAGAGTAAATATGACAACAGTACAAAAATTAAATACTGTGATTATTCAGTAATTGTTAGTTTGTCAAATAGATATGCAGTCACAGGTGTCAGCTGTCAGGTGCTATATTGTCGCAGTTTTAGTTTGTTTACATGGACGGAAGACGCGAAGTTCATCAATAGACCATCAATCAATGTTTATTTATATAGCCCTAAATTACAAACGTCTCAAAGGGCTGCACAAAACACGACATTCGCTGTAGAGCCCACATACGGGCAAGGAAAAACTCACCCCAGTGGGACGTCGACAATGATGAGTATGAGAAACCTTGGAGAGGACTGCATATGTGGGCAACCCCTCCCCCCCACCATGGGACCGAAAGCAATGGATGTCGAGCGGATCTAACGTGATATTGTGAAAGTCCAATCCATAGTGGATCTAACATAATCGTGAGAATCCAGTCCAAAGTGGATCCAATATAGTAGCAAGAGCCCCGTCTAAAGTGGAGCCAGCAGGAAACCATCCCAAGCGGAGGCAGCTCAGCAGCGCAGAGATGTCCCCCTAGTTGAATCAAATGCAACCTTACTCGAGCAAAAGCGATGCATATGTATCCAAAAGAGTCCTGATAACGATTTCCTTGACCCAGCCACACACAAAAAAAGTTGTAGACCTCCATGCTTTTACGAGTTTTCATCTGTTTTGTCGTGTAGAATGACGTCTGGAGCACAAAATAGTTAGATATTTTGATAATCTTTGATATCACTCGACAAATCTTTGATAAAGTATAGAGATCCATTCCAATGAATGGTTAGACTTTTTTTGCTCGTATCTGATTTTTACAGGAAGATTTAGGCATCTGCCTCACAATACGAAGGTCCTGAGTAGTCCTGGGTTCAAATCCGGGCTCGGGATCTTTCTGTGTGGAGTTTGCATGTTCTCCTTCCGCCCGAATCTAATCCAAAAGGTCAAAAACCAAAGCATTTTTTCCACAAGTTATAATGTGAATTCCATGAATCCGTTTTAGACACCCAAAAATATGAACACAACAAATCTACTGCATTTTCCAGACTACATACCGAACCGGTATATAAACCACACCCACTAAATTTTGGAAGAAAACATTATTTTTTATATATTAACCAGACTAAACCAAACCGCAGAAATACACTGGTAAGTCCTGAAATGAGATATTTACAGAGAAAGATTTTGGAAATGTTTATTTACATATGTATTGGTTCCAAATAGTGCCTGTAGCATGGCAGTAAAACAGCTGATCAAACAAAACAGAAAAGTCCTTGATGTCTTAATGCGAGATTTTCTCCTTTTTTTAAGAATGTTTATGTTTATCACAATTCCTCTTCCTTGTACTTTGTAAACACTTTTGAGTTTAAACAGTTTCTTAAAGTGGATCATTTTAGTACATTGATTTCTTTGCTTAATCCATTCCATAATTTAGCCGTTAGCAAAGAAAGATCCAAAGTATAGCCACACATTCACAGGGTTCAAAACTTGGGAGAAAAGTAGCGGCTTACAGTCTGGAAAATACATTAGTTTTATATAAATGAAAGAATGCAAAATAAATATAAATGATTAATGTATTTGGTAAACGAACATTTAGCATCATTTTATAGGATGTTCATTAAAAACTCTTGTTGGCAAAGACGATTGGAAAGGGAAGAAGGAGCTTAGCTACTTTCTTGAATTCAATAGTTATTCACACCTTCTTTATCAAAGTGCTGATAGACACATAAAATGTGTCGATTGTCTAAAAGCTGTGGAGGAGGAGTGTTACAGTAATTAATGAATGGGCTTTGTGCACATATATTCGCATTGTTCATGCAATCATTCCATGCCGGGGTTGACGTTTTCCAATCACAGAAGTGTACCAAATTTGTGTGGATCACATCACTCAAACAAGTCAAAAGTGTCATGGCTTTGTGTGTGAAGTGAACTGAGGCATGCTAAGGTTGACCTAGTGTGAACACACCAATACAGTTGGCGTCCTGAAAACGTGTGTATGTTAAACATGTTTTCTTTGCGTCCTGATTTAAGTCCCCTTAAGCTTGGGCAATTATTTTGACTCGGGGAGCCAAATTGAGAGAAAAAAATGTGTCTGGGGGCCGGTATATCTGGTTTATAGAAACACTGTTTGAAGCCTCGTCTGAGCTGCTTTGACTTGGATTACCGTAGGAACTAGTATATCATGCAAACGCGCAGACTCCAATCATTTGGATAGTTCAAGACTTACGGTAATTTGAAAACATCACTCCAAATCATAATGGCAGGTACAGTTTTGATCTTAAACATAAAAATATCTAAAAAGATTATTTGGGAATGTCTGGTGGGTCCGTTCCAAAGGCCCCTGAGCCTTAATTTGCCCAGGCCTGCCTGAGAGGAACCTTTGCAAATGTGTTTGGCATCTGTTTTTAGCGGTCTATCTAAAACACCTTTTACTATTTCCTACACAGAGAGATAAGCAAGGGTATAAAAATAGTCGACTAGCTGCATTTGCGGAGTTATCGCGGCTGAAACAGACGTTATTAGCATGGAGAAGAAAAAAGGAGTAACAATAAGCCAAAAGCTACACCCATTCTCATTGTGTGTTTATGCATGAGCATGGGCGCACAGCAGAAATATTTATATGTGTCCAAAGAGAGCTGCAAAAAGGAGGCATGAGCCTTCAGAGGTGCATTAACTGTGTGATAAATATGCAAACATCCACTCTAAATACAAATGTATGTAAATGGTAAAGGCGTGGATGAGACACGATTGAAGTCATCCAGATGGCAAAAAAAAAAATAGACTTTAGTGCTTTTTTTGCTACAGTGAACAAACATACAAACGCCATTTGTGGGACCCCTATGGGTTGCACTCAAAACTATTTAGAGTACATGCCAGCTAGCATACAGTACATGTAATACATCCATCTATTCTTCCGCTTATCCAAAGTCAGGTCGCAGGGGCAGCAGCCTAAGCAGACAAGCCACCCCTTCCCTTTCCCCGGCTACTTTGTCCAACTCTTCCCAGGGGATCCCGAGGCGTTCCCAGGCCAGCTGGGAGACCATCTCTCCACCCTGTCCTGGGTCTTCCTCGAGGTCCCCAGGGAGGCGTTCATGAGACATCCTGACCAGATGCCTGAACCTCCTCATTTGGTTGCTCTTGATGCGGGGGAGCAGCGGCTTTACTATTGAGCTTGTGCTTAATGACAGAGCTTCTCACCCTATCTTTAAAAGAGAGTGTTTGTTATGAACAATCTGTGACGAGCACAAAAGTCCAATAACAAAAAAACACTCATGTTCAGATCAGGGCGGCCGTTTCTCGCGATCACACCTCTCCAGGCCTCACTGTCGTTGCCAACGTGAGCATTGAAGTCCCCCAGTACAACCTAAGGGAGCACTCTCCGGCAGGTACTCTGAATTACTATTTGGTGCATCAGCACAAACAACAGCCAGGACCCATCTCTCCACCCGGAGGCGGAGGAAAGCTACACTCCCGTCCACCGGGTTGAAGTCCAAAGTGCAGGCTCTGAGCCCGGGGCAACAAGTATAGCCACTCTCGCCTGTCGTCTGCTGGCAACGCCAGAGTGGAAAAGAGTCCAGCCCCTCTCAAGAAGACTGGTTCCAGAGCCCTTGCTATGGGTCAAAGTGAGACCAACTAGATCCAGCCGGAACTTCTCGACCTCGCGCACCAGCTTAGGCTTCTTCCTCTCCAGCGAGGTGACGTTCCACATCTCAAGAGCTAACGTCTGTGGCCGAGGATCGGACTGCCAAGGGCTCTGCCTTCGACTGCTACCCAGCTCACAAAGCACCAGACTTCTATGCCCCCCCCCCCCCAATGGGTGGTGAGCCTATTGGAGGGAGGACCCACGTTGCCTCTTCGGGCTGTGCACCAGGCGCTTGCTATCGAGCCTCACCTCCAGGCCGGGCTCCAAAGGGGGGCCCCAGAGACCCGCGTCCGGGCAAGGGAAACCTAGGTCAATTCTATTAATACTGCTCTTTGTAATGTTATACAGATGTTGTATGATCATTGAACAAATGCTTAATTAACTGTTAAGGGTATGTATACTTTATGTCGATGCCTACAGGGCGCTAACTTTCCAGAGTGTTTTAAAGGGGACCAGCAGTTTTTTCTGAATGTTGCCTATCATTCACAACCATTATGAAAGACATGACAACAGACGGATATTTTTTTGTAATGCATTCTAAATATTAAACGTAAATAAAAGTCAGCTTACAGCAAATCCATTTGGAGCTCCACTATTCCGCCCGCTATATCTGATAAATAAACATTCAAAAAGCGCCAACAATGCTCAATTTACATTTTGTGACTTGAATATTAACCAAGTATTAGTGATACTATAAGCACTCTCGCAAACAAACTATTTAGAGCGGTGACATAATCACTTCTGTGTCCCCCTATGTTTACATCATCAAGTGGTCTGGTGTTTCCTTTCTTTCTAGCTCCCTATACATTTATTGTTTATCGTAAATCAAACCTTTCACCTTAAAGGAGATTACTGAGAATATAATATGACAAATTGGAACACTTTGACAGCCATTTAGAACCTGGAACTGGTGAGAACAAGAAAAGCACTTGTTCCCTCCGCTGCTCCACCCCGTTTCTTCGCGAGGATTATGAGAAATTCTTTGTCTAAATGGGAATATATGAAAAAAATAATGGTACATATGAGCACATGTTTTGACAAATGTTCAACCTTTCTTGGGCAGTTAGAGCAGGTAGTGTCCTCATTTTGACTGATAGTATATGTTTTGACCATTTTACTTCAGACAGAAGACATTTCAAATATGTGACAATGTAAACCAGAATTTGACTCCATCCTTTGATTTCTGATTTCACTGACAGTATTTTATGCCACTTCAGGGTCATAAATAGCGACCGCCTTGACCCTGAGCGCCAACGATATTATTATAGCTCAGAGTTACGCAGTCAAAGGCCACTGACAAACACTCTACGGTTCACAAGGCTTTAAACGAGCTGATTTATGATCACTCTCTCTCTCTCCCTGTTCTGTCTCCGGTGCGCTTCCGTGGACTCACTCCCGTTACGTCCTAGTCACGTCTTGTCACTGCGGACAATAAATCCATCACTTGGGGGAACGCGGTTAGTGATAATACTGTTGACAAATCAATGGCAGATCAATACCAGTGGCTGAGTAGAATGTAGGAAACGTAGCCACGGGCAAGTCATTGCATAATGGCGGATGAAACAAGAGATCTGGAAATAAAGCAAAATGAGAGTGTGATGCTAAGAGCAAAGCAAAAAAAAAAAAATTCAACATGCCATAACAAATTGTGCAAACTCCCAGGCAATTTGCGAAAGCCAAAATCACAAACAGTGCCTTCAATCGTATTATTCGCAGTCTATAAACATGGCCTTGTTTACACTGCACACCAAATCTGACTTTTTTTACACAGATCAGATATTTTTTTGACAGTGCTTCAAATCTGATTTTTTCGCATCAGATTCAGGCCACATCAGGAGGTAGTACGAATCTGATTGGACTCTGATCTTTTGAATGGGACTTCAGTAGAAACGGAATTGCGTTCTGAATGCAACTTTTACCGCATCTTAGGCAAATTACCACCAGCGGAAGTAGTTTCTTCATCACAAAATATAACTTACATACAAAAAAATAAATAAATAAATAAATAAATAAATAAATAAATATATATACAAACCCTGTTTCCAAATGAGTAGGGAAATTGTGTTAGATGTAAATATAAACGGAATACAATGATTTGCAAATCATTTTCAACCCATATTCAGTTGAATATGCTACAAAGACAACATATTTGATGTTAAAATACATAAACATTTTTTTGTTGTTGAAAATAATCATTGCCAGCAACACGTGACAAAGAGGTTGGGAAAGGTGGCAATAAATTCTGATAAAGTTGAGGAATGCTCATCAAACACTTATTTCGAACATCCCACAGGTGTGCAGGCTAATTGGGAACAGGTGGGTGCCATGATTGGGTATAAAAACAACTTCCATGAAATGCTAAGTCATTCACAAACAAGGATGGGGCGAGGGTCACCAATTTGTAAGCAAACTGTCGAACAGTTTTAGAAAAACATTTTCTCAACAAGATATTGCAAGGAACTTAGGAATTTTACCATCTACGGTCTGTAAAATCATCAAAAGGTTCAGAGAATCTGGAGAAATCACTGCAAGTAAGCGATGATATTACGGACCTTTGATCTCTCATGCGGTACTGCATCAAAAACCGACATCAGTGTGGAAAGGATATCTCCACATGGGCTCAGGAACACTTCATAAAACCACTGTCAGTAACTACAGTTGGTCGCTACATCTGTAAGGGCAAGTTAAAACTCTACTATGCAAAGCGAAAGCCATTTATCAATGACACAAAAGAACGACGCCGGCGTCGTTGGGCCCGAGCTCATCTAAGATGGACTGATGCAAAGTGGAAAAGTGTTCTGTGGTCTGACGAGTCCACATTTCAAATTATATTTGGAAACTGTGGACGTGGTGTCCTCTGGAACAAAGAAGAAATTAACCATCCGGATTGTTATAAGCGCAAAGTTCAAAAGCCAGCATCTGTGATGGTATGGTGGTGTATTAGTGCCCAAGGCATGGGTAACATACACATCTGTGAAGGAACCATTATTGCTGAAAGGTCCATACAGGTTTTGGATCAACATATGTTGTCATCTAAGCAACGTTATCATGGACGCCCCCTGCTTATTTCAGCAAGACAATGCCAAGCCACGTGTTACAACAGCGTGGCTTCGTAGTAAAAGAGTGCGGGTACTTTCCTGGCCCGCCTGCAGTCCAGACCTGTCTCCCATCAAAAATGTGTGGCGCATTATGAAGCGTAAAATAGGACAACAAGACCCCAAACTGTTGAACAACTTAAGCTGTACATCAAGCAAAAATGGTAAAGAATTCCACTTTCAAAGCTTCAAAAAATAGTTTCCTCCGTTCCCAAACGTTTGAGTGTTGTTAAAAGAAAAAGTGATGTAACACAGTGGTGAACATGCCCTTTCCCAACTACTTTGGCACGTGTTGCAGCCATGAAATTATAAGTTAATTATTATTTGCAAAAAAAATAAAGTTTATGAGTTTAAACATCAAATATCTTGTCTTTGAAGTGCATTCAACTGAATATGGGTTGAAAAGGATTTGCAAATAATTGTATTCCGTTTATATTTACATCTAACACAATTTACCAACTCATATGTAAATGGGGATTGTGTATATATATATATATATATATATATATATATATACACACATACATACACACACATACCTATATATGTATGTCTATACAAACATACGCATATACAGTATATATATATATACACACATACATATATATACACACACACACACACACACACACACATTGTTTTAGCGTCAAAGGCTACATTAGCATGAATTGATGAAGGTTTGGCAGGGGGCGGCATAGCTCAGTTGGTAGAGTGGCCGTGCCAGCAACTTGAGGGTTGCAGGTTCGATTCCCGCTTCCGCCATCCTAGTCACTGCCGTTGTGTCCTTGGGCAAGACACTTTACCCACCTGCTCCCAGTGCCACCCACACTGGTTTAAATGTAACTTAGATATTGGGTTTCACTATGTAAAGCGCTTTGAGTCACTCGAGAAAAGCGCTATATAAATATAATTCACACACAAGACACATATATATGTATATATATACAAACATATGTATATCCTGTATATACACATACATATATATATATACACACACACATATATATATATATGTATATATATATATACAAACATATGTATATACTGTATATATACATACACATACATATATACACAAACACACACATATATATATATAAATGCAATATATATGTATATATGCACACACGCACGCACGCACACACACATATATGTATACATATGCATGTATATATTATAGGTTATATTGGTAGAGCGGCCGTGCCAACAACTTAAGGGGTTTGAGTTTAAATCACCGCTTCTGCCATCCTAGTCACTGCTGTTGTGTCCTTGGGGGGCCACTTGACCCACCTGCTTCCAGTGCCACCCACACTGGTTTAAATGGATTGGAATCAGACAGGATTCGCAGTAGTGCTGCAAACTTCCACATTTTTAAATTTGCAATGTAGAGAAGAAAAATAAATCCTCCCTTCTGTCCACCACTACAAGAAAATTGGTTGGTTTTTGGCATCTTATTTTTTCCAACTTCCATGCTCTTTATCCTTAACAGAAAATACATTGACTTCAAACTTCCGGAGCTTGCTAGCTTGTGTGCGCTATTTTGTTAACGCAGGCAGGATGGAGCAGCACTTTTATTGTGAAGACAGGAACTGTGTGGTTGGTCCTCAGGCTTTTGACAGTAGGTATGGCATAAGAGTCTGTTGAAATAAAAACTGTTTCTTGCCTTCCTGACGGTTGTTTTTTTTGTTAATACTGAGCTCGCAGCATCCAGCGGGATCTCACAAGATCATCGGGTGCCGTGAATGTCAATCGAGTGACGAAAGTGATTTCATAGTGAAGATTAATGATTGTTATTTTTTAGGTCTATTTTTTAATGCCTGGCTGGCGATCGACTGACTTCACGTTCAACCTATAACTCACAAACAAATCAATGGGTACCCCTGCTCTAAGTCAAAACCTGCAGCAAAGTTACTCAATTGAAAATGTGTTACATGTTTGATGCAATTAGTCCCCACCAGTTACACATGACACCTATCTGTGACATCTAACATCTGAAGGGAAGTGAATTATATTGATATAGCGCTTTTCTCTAGTGACTCAAAGCGCTTTACATAGTGAAACCCAATATCTAAGTTACATTTTTAACCAGTGCGGGTGGCACTGGGAGCAGGTGGGTGAGGTGTCTTGCCCAAGGACACAACAGCTGTGACTCGGATGGCACAAGCGGGGATTGAACCTTCAACCCTCAGGTTGCTGGCACGGCCGCTCTACCAACCGAGCTACGCTACGCCCTGTTCATATAATTCATGTTTATCAGTAGAAAACAAACAATCACCAGTCAAAACCTGCAAATAAAGTTCCGGGCTAGAGGGGGACACAACTGAAAGAAGGAAATACGTGCAATGTTGCTTGTGATGAAGCAGAAGGAATCGTGGGGGGATGTAGCTACACATTCCGAGGCTGCATGGTATTCTAATAAAGCTTTGAAAGCAAAGGCAGGCAAATAATCCGAATAAGGCCAGGAGTGCAACAAGTGCTCTCGTTCCCTAACAATAAATATTTGCACAAGCATCACACATGACAAGCTTGAGATACTCTGAGAAAACAGAATTAAGATCAAAAAACAGTCTATTGGGGTCTGAAGTGTACTGGGAAGAGAAATGGCGGCGAGCACCTGCCTGCCCGCCTAAGGGGGCTCATCATCAGAGGCCGCATCATTAAGTGATGAACAGCTGCTGTGTGTAAAAGCTAGAAGTGTGAATAAAATGGTCCGAGCGGCACCGGGTCAGGGGGAGAGCATATAATGTGTGTGTGTGTGTGTCTCAATACCTGTCTGAATGGGCGCCCAAAAAAACGAGCACTAGATGTGTAAGTAAGGGATAAGTGAGGGATACGGTAGGGTGGCCAGCCACCCATTTAAATGGAGGGGAAATCTTAGAGGAAGCCAGGAGGACAAGAGTTGAATAAAGTCGTGTTATTATCTCCACCAAAGTGTGTTTTTAGTATTGGATTGTTTTGTTAGTAATAGTTAAATTAATAATAACAATAGTAATATCAATATTAATAGTAATAATAATCTGCGATGAGGTGGCGACTTGTCCAGGGTGCACCCCGCCTTCCGCCCGATTGTAGCTGAGATAGGCACCAGCGCCACCCGCGACCCCAAAGGGAATAAGCGGTAAAAAATGGATGGAATAACAATAACAATAATAAACTGTATTAATTATTTATGTTTTCCTGTAAACATAAGTAACGTTTATGTTAGCAGGTTTTGGAAATTGTAAATGGGTTGTACTTGTTTAGAGCCCAAAGCGCTTTGACAGTATTTCCACATTCGCCCATTCTCACACATATTCACACACTGACGGTGGGAGCTGCCATGCAAGGCGCTAACCAGGACCCATCAGGAGCATGGGTGAAGTGTCTTGCCTAAGGACACAACGGACGTGACTAGGATGGTAGAAGGTGGGGATTGAACCAGTAACCCTCAGATTGCTGGCACAGCAACTCTACCAACTTCGCCACGCCGAACCTGATGATCTTATTTTTTCCTTAAGTTGTTGCGCCTATTATGCTGTTTCTCGTCCATCCATCCATCCATCATCTTCCGCTTATCCGAGGTCGGGTCGCGGGGGCAACAGCCCAAGCAGGGAAACCCAGACTTCCCTCTCCCCAGCCACTTTGTCTAGCTCTTCCCGGGGGATCCCGAGGCGTTCCCAGGCCAGCCGGGAGACATAGTCTTCCCAACGTGTCCTGGGTCTTCCCCGTGGCCTCCTACCGGTTGGACGTGCCCTAAACACCTCCCTAGGGAGGCGTTCGGGTGGCATCCTGACCAGATGCCCGAACCACCTCATCTGGCTCCTCTCGATGTGGAGGAGCAGCGGCTTTACTTTGAGTTCCTCCCGGATGGTAGAGCTTCTCACCCTATCTCTAAGGGAGAGCCCCGCCACCCGGCGGAGGAAACTCATTTCGGCCGCTTGTACCCGTGATCTTATCCTTTCGGTCATGACCCAAAGCTCATGACCATAGGTGAGGATGGGAACGTAGATCGACCGGTAAATTGAGAGCTTTGCCTTCCGGCTCAGCTCCTTCTTCACCACAATGGATCGGTACAACGTCCGCATAACTGAAGACGCCGCACCGATCCGCCTGTCGATCTCACGATCCACTCTTCCCTCACTCGTGAACAAGACTCCTAGGTACTTGAACTCCTCCACTTGGGGCAGGGTCTCCTCCCCAACCCGGAGATGGCACTCCACCCTTTTCCGGGCGAGAACCATGGACTCGGACTTGGAGGTGCTGATTCTCATTCCGGTCGCCTTACACTCGGCTGCGAACCGATCCAGCGAGAGCTGAAGATCCCGGTCAGATGAAGCCATCAGGACCACATCATCTGCAAAAAGCAGAGACCTAATCCTGCGGTTACCAAACCGAAACCCCTCAACGCCTTGACTGCGCCTAGAAATTCTGTCCATAAAAGTTATGAACAGAATCGGTGACAAAGGACAGCCTTGGCGGAGTCCAACCCTCACTGGAAATGTGTTCGACTTACTGCCGGCAATGCGAACCAAGCTCTGGCACTGATCGTACAGGGAACGGACCGCCACAATAAGACAGTCCGATACCCCATACTCTGTGAGCATGTTTCTCCTTTTTGACCAATAATTGTTACATTTCGTGACACCGGTGTACAATTATGTCAAAGAGTCAATTAATGAGGTATTTGGAAATGAGGCCTGCAATCAGTCACAGTCACTCTCTTTTTTTTTTTTATATATTTTTTTTTAAGTGGGGTTTCATTGACATCACTCCATGCCACATTCACTTATACAGGCATGCACATGTAAATGCTCTAGGCCTGCCCCCTCGGAAGTTATATATTTGTCTATTGCTTTGTTCTCTGCAAAGATTACACAGTGTTAGCAAGTTAAACATACAGTATACGTCTGTATTTCAACAGTTCACATTTTCCAAATAGAAATTCTGATACTTTAGTAAAATTTGCTATTTACTCTTTAAGACCACACTGGCAAATTAAAGAGGTTTGGAAGTCCTCAGGAGTGTGACCAAATGGTTCCATAGTGTCACCTGTGCCAACGGAAGCGGTAGTAACCACACCGAAAAAAGAAGAGGTTGTGAATGCATTATTTTTGTGTACAGTAAATTAATGCAGTCTCAGCAACCTGCACCAAGTGCATGGAGGTGATATTACTGTATAATAGTAACATCTTGTAAGTAATGTGGTGTCCTGGTAAAAGCACACAAAGTACGACATACTTTTTTAAAACTGTGTTGCTGACCTACACACAACAGCAGCCGTCCCACAGCGCCACTGCGCAACATTACAGAAGTTGCTTTTTGCACGTTCTCTATTGCTTGAATAATTCTGACAATTTGTTGTGGATTTATTACATATTTTTAAACATAGTTACCATTTAATTTATATCATTAAAGTATTTTAATTATTGGTCTGTTCAACTTGAACAAAATTAAATAAGAATAACACAGCACCCCCCGAAATCCCAAAAGGGACATGCGGTAGGAAATGGATGGATGGATGTTTTGTTTTTTACAAAAATTTGCATGTTTACATTTTCAAGTTCCAGTTCAGGTACCGTTTTTCAAATAGTGATTTGGTACTAGTATCTGTTCAAATGTAAACGATACTTATCTTGATGGTGGGTGTACGTGGAGGGAGTGTCAGGGGGCGGAGTTAATTATATATATGGGTTGTACTTGTATAGCGCTTTTCTACCTTCAAGGTACTCAAAGCGCTTTGACACTACTTCCACATTTACCCATTCACACACTGATGGAGGAGCTTCCATGCAAGGCCCCAACCAGCACCCATCAGGAGCAAGGGTGAAGTGTCTTGCTCAGGACACAACGGACGTGACGAGGTTGGTACTAGGTGGGATTTGAACCAGGGGCCCTCGGGTTGCGCACGGCCACTCTACCACTGCGCCACGCCGTCCCTATTATACAGACTAGGGGTGTAAAAAATCACCTGTACAAATCAAAACGATTTTACATTTAAAGATATGAATACATTGTTTGGCAAGCCTCTGGATCGATCTATATATAGTATGGATGGACCAATGTCCGGTTAAAAAGTTATTAATCGGTTGCTTGTAGATCTACTACAAAATATGGCCGCGCTAATCTTGCAAGATTTCTGTGATGACGTAATATGAGATTTCCGTGGCGGCGATGACCAAGAAGAACATGGAGTTGGAATATAATTACAACACTTTATGTACATATTTACATAATATGTAACTACAAGCTCCATTCACAGACAGAGTCCGATTGCTTTTATGAGCGGTCGAGTGAGTCAAATGCCAAAAAAATTAATAAATATATATATTTTAATTTATTTATTAGTGCCGGTTGAATTATTTCGCGGCGGGCCGCCCCAAATAAATGAATGTGTGGGAAACCCTGTAATATACAAAGAAGGAAGGCAGCACTACCAAGATCTCTGCGCTAGGTGTCAAAAAATCAACTACAAATGGCTAAGAAAAATAAATTAAAAGTATAATAATTGAAACTAATTTTAATTTTCTGCAATAGTACATTTGGCAGTGATTCCAATTAAACTTGGAAAGTTTGATTTAGCATGTTCAGATATTCGAGTCAGGCAGTACTTTGTTTTCTTTTTTTATTGCCTCTTTTTAGTTATTTACATTTTCGTGCTTGTTTGACCAATTTAAATACGCCTTATTTGGGGCCGTCATGCTGTATTTGCTCTGCTTGTGCAACATCACTTGGATTCATCCGCCTTATTTTTTTCAAATGTCATCACGTGATCGCCACGAATCTGTTTTTGCAGCGCAGATTGTTAACATTTATCCTCCTTAGCGGGCCACTTGTCCTGTTTAATTAGAAGGCAGCTTCTGTTTGGAAGTCAACGACTGCTACTTCTCTTTGATAAACAACTCAAGCAACGTTCAATATGCACGTTGCAGGCATACTTAATACACTTAATGGGTTGGATTCAGAAAGTTTGTGGAGAAAACAGAGTAGATATACTTCCTCGCTTTGTGCCTGGAGTGGCCTCTGTCTTTGGAGTGTGCAAGGTCACCCAGATCTATGCAGGTCCCCCTACTGACAGTAATTACATATAGCCTACGGAGAGAGGCCAACGCAGAGCGGGGGGAAAAATAGAGGAGGAGGGGGCGGTGGTGTCGCAATGGCGAGATAGCCCTTTGAAGGGGTAGATAATGTGTGTGGGGAGGAAAGTGAGACAATGAGAGATAAATGAGTACATTAACAGATAAAGACCCTCAAAATGAACTGAGGATTAAGGAGTGCAATCCCTCAAGCTTGCCGGCGATTTGGAAGGAACCATTCCAAACGTGAAATTAATCACTTACTGCACCCCGTGTAAAGATAGCCATGCATGGAAAAAGCTGCACTTATGACCTATTAAAGAAGAATAATTAAAATGGAAAAAAGGGAAGAAGAGGCGGGAGGTAAGAAAAGCGCAGACTTCATACGACCCGCGAAAAGTGAAACGCCATTTTTTTTTTTTCTTCATCTCGACGAATGAAAATCATTAGGGAAGATAAAAGTGCGCTGATTATTTCCTGGCTCTGTGGATGTCCACTGAAGTGCAAAAACAGCTGTGAGGGCTTTTCAGTCATTCTTTATCACATCTGTGCAATGTTCCATAGGATGTAACCGCCCATAAGACACTGGAGGCTAAAAAGGATGGAAACACAATTGTAATTTACAAGTCAAGTCAAAGCTGAAAACATTTATTGTTGTTATCAAAATGAAGACCATAAAAATGAAGCTAAAATTGTTGCTAGTCGCTTCTTGAAAAAGACACTTTAAAATAAAATAAATAAATAGCTTTCTCTGTCTCCCTAGTGCCATTATTAAGTGTGCCGTTTGGATATTGGTATTGGATATCAGTCCAAAAACAAATGTGGACCATATTTATCGGACTATAAGTCGCAGTTTATTTCATAGTTTGGCTGGGGGTGCGACATATACTCCGGAGCGACTTATGTGTGAAATTAACACATTACCGTAACATATCAAATAATATTATTTATCTCATTCGTGGAAGAGACGAAGAAAATGTCAGCAATCGTCACACACACACGACAGCCAATAATAATTCGGCGGGGGAGGGTCATAGCAGAAGTGCATTGTGGGTCATGGAATGCTTACTGCTATATGCTATTTGCTACTGCCGTAGCTATTAAAATGGATCATTTCATCGTTGGCGGTAACTTATAAAAACTGCGAAGGGCTGAACAAAAATTGGACCGAAAAGGAAATCATGTACTGCAGATTACAAGCTGGACGTAGTGAAATATGCAGCAGAAATCAACAAGAGAAAGCTGAGCATACCTTTGGAGTTGGCAGAGTTGTTTAGAAGTGACATCGAGGAAGAAGATTTCATCGGATTTATCGATTAGGAGTGACGGATTTTTTTGTAAACGTATAGCATGTTCTATATGTTATAGTTATTTGAAAGACTCTTACCATAATATGTTACGTTAACATAGCAGGCACATTCTCTGTTGGTTATTTATGCGTCATATAACGTACACTTATTCAGTTTGTTGTTCACATCAGGACTGGCAGAAATTGCAATCTAATGAAAAAACCAAACCCCAAAACTCAAAATTGTGCTCTAGCGCCCCCTAGGAATACAACACAGACAAACTGCTCCTAGAAAGAAAACACAGACAAAACTGCTTGTAACTTCCGGTAGGAATGTCAGAGAGACATGAAACAAAAACCACTATGTAGGTCTGACTTAGACCTACATTTGAATAATTAACATACTTTGGCAAAAATCAACAGGAAGCTTGATATTTTCACTTCAATACAACAACTGCATTACTTTCACAATGCATTAAATAGTGGCAGCAAGGTGTCTGCTACCGAGGGGCTTGGGGGCAGCAGCCCAAGGCGCGCTCGCACCTTCGCACCCTAATTTGACCCCCTTAACATGCTTCAAAACTCACCAAATTTGACACACACATCGGTATGGAGCGGCAGACCAACTTATTAAGCAACCAAACCCCAAAAATGAAAATTGCGCGCTAGCGCCCCCTAGGAAGAGACACAAAACAGACTGCTTGTAACTTCCGTTAGGAATGTCGTAGAGACATGAAACAAAAACCCCTATGTAGGTCTGACTTAGACCTACATTTCCAATAAAACACTTCTATACCTAAAATCAACAGGAAGTTGGCAAAACCCCCTTCAAAACAAAATGTTTGCAAAAATTGCCTTTTTTGCCTCTTTGAACTGAAATTTGACCCCCTTAAAATGCTTCAAAGTGCAAGTTAAAGCTATACAATGCCAAGCGAAAGCCATTTATCAACAACATCCAGAAACATAAATCTGTAATTTGACCCCCTTAACATGCTTCAAAACTCACCAAATTTTACACACACATCAGGACTGGTGAAAATTGCCATCCAATAAAAAATACAAACCCCAAAAATGAAAATTGTGCTCTAGCGCCCCCTAGGAAAATAAACTGATAAAACTGCTTGTAAATTCTGTTAGGAATGTCGTAGAGTGATGAAACAAAAACTTCTATGTAGGTCTGACTAAGATCGGGACTCGGGACACGGCGGCAGCGGCCAAAGGCGGACCCGACCAACGCTGCTTGCAGCTTTAATTTTAAATTGCCTTTCAAATGTCTATTCTTGGTGTTGGGGTTTATCAAATACATTTCCCCCAAAAATGCGACTTATACTCCAGTACGACGTATACATGTTTTTTTTCCTTCTTTATTATGCATTTTCAGCCGGTGCGACATATACTCCGGAGCGATTTATAATCCCAAAAATACGGTAACATAGCATCCGATACAAGCAGTCCTGCAGCGTGTTTACTTGTGCAAAGCTGTACAGCCAGTTAATATCTAGATGTCCTCCAAAACACACACAAGATTGGTCTTTTCTTCTATTTTAGTCAAGTCAATTTTCATATTAATTTTTTTTTTAATTTTTTTACAAATGACAATTTTGAATCGGATAGGCAATTTTTCTATTTTAATTGTGTGGGTAAAGAGTATTTTTAGTTTGTTGTGTCTAAAAAAATTGAAAAAGGTAAACATGGTAAGCTGGAGGCTACTAGGATCTAGCAGCTACACAACAACCAAGCACACAATAGCACACAAGCGAGACATATGTAATAAGTGTTCCTTATTGCACCTTCTTACAGTCTCAACAGCACATTTGTCAATATAATTAAGTAATGATTATAGTGGCATATTACTTACACATACAAAGTTGCCAAGGCTCAAGCGTATCAGAAAGTATCCAGTACAAAACGTGTCCTCATATGTTACTGCATCATGAGCTAAATTTACAAAAAAAACAAAAAACACTCTTAATTTAAAAACAGCATATTTGGGGACGGCGTGGCACTTTGGGAGAGTGGCTGTGCCAGCAACCTGAGGGTTCCTGGTTCAATCCCCACCATCAACCAACCTTTTCCTGCCATCATTGTGAGAATGTGTGTGTGAATGTGGAAATAGTGTCAAAGCGCTTTGAGTATCTTGAAAGTAGAAAAGAGCTACGTGTATACAAGTATAACTCATTTACCATGTATCCGTTCCAGAGGGTTAATAATAAATAGGTTGGTGTTTTCATATCTACCATTATTCTCTGAGTAATTTCCCTTTATCAAACATTTTCTAACATTCTACACTACAAAATAATAGATTAAAGGCTTACTAAAACCCACTACTACCGACCACACAGTCTGATAGTTTATATATCAATGATGAAATATTAACATTGCAACACATGCCAATACGCTGCGATGAGATGGCGACTTGTCCAGGCTGTACTCCGCCTTCCGCCCGATTGTAGCTGAGATAGGCGCCAGCACCCCCCGCAACCCCAAAAGGGAATAAGCGGTACAAAATGGATGGATAGATGCCAATACGGCCGGTTTAGTTTACTAAATTGCAATTTTAAATTTCCCGCCGAGTTTCTTGTTGAAAACGTCGCGGAATGATGACGCCTGCGCGCGACGTCACGGACTGTCAGGAAATATTAGTGCAGCACCACTTATGGCTAAAAGTCGTCTCTTTTCATCGCGCAATTAAACAGTACTCTGGACATCTGTGTTGCTGAATCTTTTGCAATTTGTTCAATAATAATGGAGAAGTCAAAGTAGAAAGATGGAGTTGGGAAGCTTTAGCCTTTAGCCACACAAACACACGGCGTTTCCTTGTTTAAAATTCTCGGGGGTGAAGCTTTACTATGGATCAGAACAGTCAAGCAAACATGGATCCCGACCACTTGTAAACCGTCAGGTTTCGGTGAGAAAATTGTGTTCAAAAGTCGCCTCTTACCGGAGATCTGTGGAGTTTGCGCCGTCCTTGTATCTTCCGTTGACTTCCCTCAGACACTGGCCTCAAGACACCCGTGGACACACCTCTCCGACTATCAGGTACTATTTAATCTCACTAAAACACTAGCAACACAATAGAAAGATAAGGGATTTCCCAGAATTATCCTAGTAAATGTGTCTAAAAACATCTGAATCCGTCCCAATGCAATCGCCTTTTTTTAAACTTTATTTATTTATGTGTTTTTTTTCTAGTCCTTCGCTATCAATATCATCATCCACAAATCTTTCATCCTCGCTCAAATTAATGGGGAAATTGTTGTTTTCTCGGTCCAAATAGCTCTTGCTGCTGGAGGCTCCCATTAAAAACAATGTGAGGACGTGAGGAGCCCTCACCCTTGTGACGTCATCGTCTGCGACTTCCGGTAAAGGCAAGGCTTTTTTATCAGCACCAAAGTGTTGCGAACTTTATCGTCGATGTTCTCTACTAAATCCTTTCAGCAAAAATATGGCAATATCGCGAAATGATCAAGTATGACACATAGAATGCACCAGCTATCCCCGTTTAAATAAGAAAATCTCATTTCAGTAGGCCTTTAATGTATTATTTATGCTGACATTGTATTAGATTAATATTGGTATCGGCACTCACAATACTAGAGGCTCCAATATCGGAATCACTTCGAATATTATCTGGAAACCCCTGGTCATTAAAGTAAAAAGGTATAAAATATATATTTTTTAAATGTGGAAAAAGCTATCAGATGCATAGGCAACAGTCAACATACATTGATCTAAAGGCCTCCTGTTGTAACAATGGTAACAATTTAACATTTATAGCGCAATAGCATTCTGGGATGTCATCCTTAAAGTTAAAATTAAAGTTAAAGTACCAATGATTGTCACACACACACTAGGTGTGGCGAAATTATTCTCTGCATTTGAACCATCACCCATGATCACCCCCTGGGAGGTGAGGGGAGCAGTGGGCAGCAGCGGTGCCGCGCCCGGGAATCATTTTTGGTGATTTAACCCCCAATTCCAACCCTTAATGCTGAGTGCCAAGCAGGGAGGTAATGGGTCCCATTTTTATATTCTTTGGTATGACTCATTTGAACTCACGACCCACAGATCTCAGGGCGGACACTCTACCCACTAGGCCACTGAGTAGGTAAGCCATATTTTCAACAATATGTAAAAACAACATTGTCTTACAGTCCCTTGGTTGGTCACAGAAGGTGTCCAATTTCTTTTCCGGGGAATTATCATTGGCCAGGATGATTGATGGAACAGACGGCTAGTACTGGTTAGCTGTTAGCCTAGCCAAGAGCACTTTGGCTTAATCTCACACCGCCAACAATATTTTGTGAAATACAGGTCTTGAAAAAGAGGGGGACTCTTATATTGGGGTCAATATAATATTGGGACAACATCTTGCGGTCGGTTCAGAGCTCATCATGGCCTCATAAGGTCACACACAGCGGCCATTTAGAAGTTGTTTTGTCACAGTGCAAAAATCACTCAGCTGGTGTTCTCTTCAAGGACATCATGCTGCTGTCAGGGAGTGTCAGCAAAATCAAAAGAAAAACAGGAATGGATAGAGGATGAGGGGTCAGTACTTACTTCCCCACTTCTCCAAAGTGGGCTGGCTCAGGGTGGAGGACAGAGTCAAACAACTTGCACTGAGCCTAGTCTATAAAATCCGCTACACCGCCTTGATACCGAAGTACATGTCAAATTACTTCCTTAACGTAAATGACCGCCATAACCACAACACCAGGGGGGAGCTCCACAAACCACGTTAAACCCAGATTTCGATCTAACAAAGGTCTTAACTCATTCTCTTTCTATGCCACATCAATGTGGAATGCACTCCCAACAGGTGTAGAAGTAAGTGCATCTCTATATTCCTTCAAAAACGCTCTAAAACAACACCTCCAGGCAACTTCAACACTTTACTAACACCCTCCTCCATTCACATCCCATCTCCCCGGATTATAAACAACCGAAATGTACTTCTAATGTATATACTTGTTCTTATGCTATGTGAACTCACTATGTTCTCTGCTGGCTGTACATATCCTACTAAATAAGACCTTCACTGTTTCAATGTCCACATTTCTCCGTTGATGCAATTGTTGATGACTGAAGTTCTGATATCAACCAAAGCTCCTCATCCCACCCCCCGGATTGTAAATAATGTAAATAATTCAATGTACATACTATGATGATTAACTTGTGTGATGACTGTATTATGTTGATAGTATATATTTGTACCATGAATTGATTAACGTGGACCCGTGGTCAATTGTACGAAATATGTACTGTACTGTGCAATCTACTAATAAAAGTATCAATCAATCAATCAATCAATCCCTGCTGACTTAATTGTATGTGTTGCATATACAATAGTAAAAATAATAATAATAATAATACAGTAAATTCTTTCATACGTGCCCTGCAGTCATCGATGCTAAAGGCTCAACGTTGTCCATGTGACACCTGATTTTGATCAGTGGGTTAACAGCTAGAGGGTAAAAGGAGGTAAGGAGGAGCGAGCGATGTTAGCCAGAGGCTCTGCTGCTGCTACATGTCTTCGCCTACAGCTATAGATGATGATGAAAAGAAAGTGGAGCACTTGTGAGCGCACACTTTGGATGTTTGGCTCCCAGCATCCTTGGCCTGTGATTGGCCAATTACATGTACAACAAGCCAATTGTATGGCCTTCAAACAAGTCTTGAAGGCAAACACAGGAGGGAGAAAAGTTTTGGGACACCTGCTCATCCACATACAGTGAATTAAAATTATAGTGAACAAATATATATTTTTCTGTATCTATTACAACCAATAATTATGTTAATAGTACAGTAGAACCTTAGCGTACAGCCTTAAAGGGGAACATTATCACCAGACCTATGTAAGCGTCAATATATACCTTGATGATGCAGAAAAAAGACCGTATATTTTTTTAACCGATTTCCGAACTCTAAATGGGTGAATTTTGGCGAATTAAACGCCTTTCTGTTTATCGCTCTGGAGGCGATGACTTGAGAATGTGACGTCGCCGAGGTAATACAGCCGCCATTTTCATTTTCAACACATTGTAAACATTGGGTCTCAGCTCTGTTATTTTCCGTTTTTTCAACTATTTTTTGGAACCTTGGAGACATCATGCCAACAACACTAACAGGGAGGGATTCAAGTTGCACCACTGGCCCAAATATGCAAAAGTGTCTGCCTCCAGACCCCCATTGAATGTGCCAGAGTGTCTCCACATTTTACCGGCGATGACAGACATGGCACAGAGATGTATGGATAACCTGCAGATGCATTTGTGACGAAAAAGTCAACAAATTCACAAAGGTGAGTTTTGTTGATGTTGACTTATGTGCTAATCAGACATATTTGGTTTCGGCGTGACTGCCAGCTAATCGATGCTAACATGCTACGCTAATCGACACTAACATGCTAATTACCGGCGGTGTTAAAGCAGACATGGCACAGAGATGTATGGATAATCTGCAGATGCATTTGCAACTATAAAGTCAACGAAATCACAAAGGTGAGTTTTGTTGATGTTGACTGCCAGCTAATCGATGCCAACATGCTCCGCTAATCGATGCTAACATGCTATTTACCGGCGGTGCTAAAGCAGACATGGCACAGAGATGTATGGCTAACCTGCAGATGCATTTGCAACTATATTACGTTTCCTTCCACCCACATTTAATGCTAAAAAAATACTTACCAATTGACGGATTAAAGTTGCTCCAGTGTCACAAGATGCAAAAGTCTTGATCGTTTGGTCCGCATATTTTACCAGCGATGCTAACGCAGCTATTCGGCAATGCAATGGCTATGAATAGCGTCAATAGCTATTCTCTCAATAGTTTCAGTTTCTTCTTCAATACTTTCATACTCCAACCATCCGTTTCAATACATGCGTAATCTGATGAATCGCTTAAACCGGTGAAATCCAAATCTGAATCCGAGCTAATGTCGCTATATCTTGCTGTGGTATCTGCCATTGTTTGTTTAAATTGGCAGCACTGTATGACGTCACAGGGAAATGGATAGTCTCATCGCAAATAGCGAAAATCAAGCACTTTAAAGCTTTTTTTTAGGGATATTCAGAGACCGGTAAAATTTTGAAAAAAACTTCAAAAAATACAACAAGCCACTGGGAACTGATTTTTATTGTTTTTAACCCTTTTAAAATTGTGATAATGTTCCCCTTTAATTGGTTCCATGACAGAGCTCGAAACTCAAAAGATTAATATGTCAAATCAAGTGCATTAAAATAAATTAAAATCCATTTGTCCCTTGCAAAATCGCCTAAACAGCACAGTTTTAACATGTAATATGTCTTTTGAAAAGAAAAAAACTAACATTTATACCAGATATATTGTATGAAAAACCATACAATAGAATAAAGTACAAACAACTACGGTCGTTTTATGAGAACATGTAATAATGTATAGCATTTACCTTGGAGAGTGGACTTTTACAGTATCTCCTTCCAGCTTCTTGTAAGTTAAACACCTTTATCTGCTTTTCCATATTTTCACGGATAAATGTCCGCCATTTAGATATTTGGCTTTATCGAATCATTTTGCTTCAGTATGGTGCAGAGTAGCAGTGACAGCCTCCAACTGCTTCACCAAGTTAGCTAGCTACATACACGCTACTTCTTGTTTTTAATATTTATTTCTTTAATTCAATGAATATAATCTCCTTCTACTTCTCAGCACTGTCCTTCACACCCACTTTGTTCCTTCCCATGCCTATGGCTTGCAAGAAGCTAAGGCAAGCGAGTAAAAACAGATTTTTTAGTTGGATCCTTTGGGGTTCACTTTGGCATTCCTTAAAGCCCCACAGTTAACCGAAAGAGACCTCGTATCCCAAACTACCTGTAAATCAAAGTACCACTGTACCGTATTTTCATATTGACCCCAATATAAAAAATGTTTAGTTTTTTTTTTATTTGATTTTGTAAAAACATTTTTAAAATAAAATTAAAGACAAAATAAATATAAAAATATACAACGGCCATATAGACAGTTTCACAGAGGAAAATTACTCCTTTAATCATGTAAATAGAGTATTTTCTTCATTTCATTAACACCCCCTTGTAGTATGTACTTTAGCACACCTTCCCTAAAAATGAGCCGTTACCAAGCACAGAAGCAGCAATAGGGGAGATATTAAGTGTGCGTTCATTCATGTGTTATGCAACAACAGCAGGGATTGTTGGTTTTCTCATCTTTTTCCAGTCAGAATTGACAGGAGATGATTTATTCCCATCATTCCGTCGTAATGAGGAGTGGGAAGTTTGTTGTTAGTGTCGGGTGGTCAATGTGGTGGTCAATGAATGTTTTATTCCGCACCGAATGTCATATTTATCCGACACCATCCCAAAAGAACTGAACGAATGACGTTCATACATATTAAAGTGCAACAATCTGGTACTGTACCTGTCTCCACGTCCTGGGCATAGAAGTGCAGCGTGTCGGCGATCTCTGTCACAAAAACTGGCTTGTATCTGGCCACACGCTCCTTCTCCTCGGTCACATGAACCACTTCCTCCTTGGGCTTCTCCTCATAGTTGGCCCAAACCTAAGACAAGACATGACAAAATGCATTAAATATTAACATCAAACCAATAACTGGTCGCCATGTGGAAAATTGAAGCACTCTGATTGGAGTGCAATACCTAGCAGTGACCAGCAGAGGGGCTGTGGGTTAAAAACACAACTTCAGTTTTCTAGATATTGGGCTACTCAGCGCTATGGCAACAGGAGTTCGGAAACATACTTGCCAACCCTCTCGTATTTTCCGGGAGACTGCCGAAATTCAGCGCCTCTCCCGAAAACCTCCCGGGACAAATTTTCTCCCGAAAATGTCCCGAAATTCAGGCGGAGCTGGAGGCCACGCCCTCTCCAGCTCCATGCGGACCTGAGTGACGTGTCGACAGCCTGTTTTCACGTCCGCTTTTCCACAATATAAACAGCATGCCTGCCCAATGACGTTATAACTGTAGAATGATCGAGGGCGAGTTATTGGTTTCTTATGTGGGTTTATTGTTAGGCAGTTTCATTAATGTCCTCCCAGCGCGGTAACAACACACAACAACAGCAGTCATGTTTTTGTCTACCGTAAAGCAGTTTCTCTGCCGTGAACAGCAATGTTGTGACACTCTTAAACAGAACAATACTGCTATCTACTGTACGTGCATATGTGACAATAACATCTACGCCTTTTAGAGAGTGCAGTGCACAACTTCCCACACAAGGAGACGAAGAAGAAGAACGAGGAAGATACAGCCATGGCGACTCCGACAATGAGTAAGATGAAGAAATACGCTTGTAAGTTCCAAGCCGCAGCTGCGATTGGACTTGAGTAGTCTCCGGGAAGAAGTAGTGGACTATCAAGTGCTTGGCAGTGAAGATCTTCCTCAGGAAGCAAAGATTGACCGGTTTTGGGCCATGCTAGGGAAAGATGGAAGATTCCAGACTCTAGTGCATATGATGAAAGCACTTTTGTGCGTGCCACACAGCAATGCATCATCAGCATGATTAGAAAAATAGTGACAGAGAATAGTACAAGTATTTCTCTTATATATATATATATATATATATATACAGTATATATATATATATATATATATATACTTGACTTGGTGAATTCTAGCTGTAAATATACTCCTCCCCTCTTAACCACGCCCCCGCCCCACCCCCCACCTTCCGAAATCGGAGGTCTCAAGGTTGGTAAGTATGTTTGGAACATTCAGAGAAAGATAGTCCTCATTGTTCCCTTAAGCACTGTAAGCAAGCGGTTCGCAACTGGTGGGTAGGGCGCAAAAAGCAGGTCTAGAATGCCAATCAAAACAAATAAAATTAGTATTAAGACTTTTTTTGAATACGTATTTGCTATAGTCAAATTTGATTTATTACATGTTGTAAGTCGTCTATGATTAGGCCAATCCATGGCACAATTTGTCTTTTCTTTTAAGAGCAAAGGTAATGGAAATTACCTTTGTAATTGTGACATACAGTACTATACATTGGTCACTAGGTGTCAACATCACACGGATGCTGATTGAGTAACCATAAGGTTATTAAGGATGAAAGGATAAATTACCTCGATAATTGATTACCTCGATAACAATTCTGACTTATTAGCATTTTAATGTAAAATTATCAAAAAAAACGTGATTGATAACTTCAATTTGATTAACTCGCTCTCTCGCTTAAATACTAACATGAATACAATACACATGAACGTTTTTCCACGTTAGGAAACAATATCCCACCAGCTCTACTTGTATAAACACACTGCTGTCTAAGAAACATGCTCTGCTCTCTTAGAAAAGAGTGATCGATCTACACTAAGGAAATATGAGATGAAGGTGAGGGTTTTTTACAACTTTACTAGCAAAGAGGAAACCCTACAACATCACATAAACTGTAAATGAAGCAAAGTAAAATCTAAAAAAAAAACATTCTAAAACTTTAACAAATTAAAAAAAAATAAAAATGTTTAAACACTTAAATAAGAATGTCTCCCAACAATATTTCATGTTTCTTCTGTCAAGAAAGTATTCAAGTCATTTTTTTTAAATCTTGTTTAAAAGATTTTTGATTTGTGAATGAATACGTTATGTGCACTTTCAACAACACCTTGGTAAAAATAACTGTGATATGAAAATGTTATAATGCTACATCTGTAAAGGTGATTCTTCCAAAGTTAATAAAAGAAACGTACATCACAAATACAGTCTCCTAAAATGAACAAAACATCGATCTCATTTGCAACTTTTTCCTCCTGAAGAAAAGTACTCAGATATATTGTTATGGTAGAAATTGGAAGGCTTAGGGTGATTCTTAGGAGCAAAGGATTCCGCTCCAAAATGTTTCCACCAAGTGTCGCATATTAACAAATGAAAGAATGCGGGGACCACTTTGATACATTTTGAACATCAAAGACGTTAAAAGCAATGTAACTTACATTAGTATATCAAAAACGACATGAAAAAAAAAGTTATCTGAAAGTTTGTGTCATAGATGACAAAGCCAATAGTTTTATGAACCGCATTAATATTGAATTCATTTATTTGGTTGAGAGGCCATGTTGCATCGTGGACTATTCCAAGACACCCTAATTATTATTATTCATGTAAAATATGTTGATTAGCATCAATCAATGTGCAGATATATAATATAATTTATTGATCTTATTTCGTGCAATTTAGATACAGTGGGGCAAATAAGTATTTAGTCAGCCACCGATTGTGCAAGTTCTCCCACTTAAAATGATGTCAGAGGTCTGTAATTTTCATCATAGGTACACTTCAACTGTGAGAGACAGAATGCGAAAAAAAATCCAGGAATTCACATTGTAGGAATTTTAAATAATTTATTTGTAAATTATGGTGGAAAATAAGTATTTGGTCAACCATTCAAAGCTCTCACTGATGGAAGGAGGTTTTGGCTCAAAATCTCACGATACATGGCCCCATTCATTCTTTCCTTAACACGGATCAATCGTCCTGTCCCCTTAGCAGAAAAACAGCCCCAAAGCATGATGTTTCCACCCCCATGCTTCACAGTAGGTGTGGTGTTCTTGGGATGCAACTCAGTATTCTTCTTCCTCCAAACACCACAAGTTGAGTTTATACCAAAAAGTTCTATTTTGGTTTCATCTGACCACATGACATTCTCCCATGTGCTCTCTGGCAAACTTCAGACGGGCCTGGACATGCACTGGCTTAAGCAGGGAGACACATCTGGCACTGCAGGATTTGATTCCCTGTCGGCGTAGTGTGTTACTGATGGTAACCTTTGTTACTTTGGTCCCAGCTCTCTGCAGGACATTCACCAGGTCCCCCCGGGTGGTTCTGGGATTTTTGCTCACCGTTGTCATGATCATTTTGACCCCACGGGATGAGATCTTGCGTGGAGCCCCAGATCGAGGGAGATTATCAGTGGTCTTGTATGACTTCCAGTTTCTGATAATTGCTCCCACAGTTGATTTTTTCACACCAAGCTGCTTGCCTATTGTAGATTCACTCTTCCCAGTCTGGTGCAGGTCTTCAATTCTTTTCCTGGTGCCCTTTGACAGCTCTTTGGTCTTGGCCATAGTGGAGTTTGGAGTCTGACTGTTTGAGGCTGTGGACAGGTGTCTTTTATACAGATAACGAGTTCAAACAAGTGCCATTAATACAGGTAACGAGTGAAGGACAGAAGAGCTTCTTGAAGAAGTTACAGGTCTGTGAGAGCCAGAGATCTTCCTTGTTTGACGTGACCAAATACTTATTTTCCACCATAATTTACAAATAAATTCTTTAAAATTCCTACATTGTGAATTCCTGGATTTTTTTTTCACATTCTGTCTCTCACAGTTGAAGTGTACCTATGATGAAAATTACAGACCTCTGTCATCATTTTAAGTGGGAGAACTTGCATAATCAGTGGCTGACTAAATTATATTTTGCCCCACTGTATTTTAAATAACTTCACAATTGTTTTTAAATCTTTAAATTACATTTGTATCAACTGAATGTCATTTAATTGTGTTTTTATTTATTCAAAGGCCTTTTTATCTATTCAATAATGTATTGATTTCGTTCGAGGCATTTTTATTTCCCGGTACTGCCCGGGGGCTGAAACATTAAAACGTTATCAAGGCGCCATGAATGAACGATGGCGCTGTCAAAGTCAGCCATCAGAAAGGTGGAAGGCGGATCACAAACGTAAACAGTAGCTTTGTTTGAGCGCAGAGTGACCATTAGTGACCCTAATTTGATCCACCTCAAGTGTCTTTTGGAGGGTTTATTGATCCGTGTGCTTCGCAGAGTTACTTAAAAGGTAGTCTCAACTCAAGGATTGAAGTTTAGGGCTAAGCTTGCTGAGGACATTATACAGGATGAAAAGCAGTAAATAGAAAGGATGTGTGTGTGTGTTTGTGTGTAAAAGCAGGTAGCATCCTCCCTTTGCCGCATATCAAGGTTACTTCTCTTTTGGCTACCCAGGAGGAAAGGGAGGGCAGGAGGCTCATTAGGAAGAAGTGCTTTGCCAGGGGCCACATATCAACCAGCATATGTGTGTGTGTGTGTGTGTGTGTGTGTACAGAGACAATGGGGCTTGTTAAGACAGAATGCAGGCTGTGTGTACTCTTTTTTTTAGGAGCAGCATAAGTGTGAAGCACAGACGACACAAAAGGTGAAGAGAAACAAACCTAACATCATAGAAGTGTTCTCTTCCTTTTAAAAGTTTGATCAGGCAGCTTTACTACTTCAGTACCCTCTCATAATTACACTGCAGTCCTGTCTTGTTTGGTAATATGATTTGGGGGCTTTAAGCTTTAAAAACAAGCAACAGATGAACCGCTGGACTCGCAAAATGAGACATTCAGAAGAAATATTATAATTGTCCCATACTAACGACAGACGAGCGGGGTCGTGCCAACCAATTACAATCAATTATTCATTCCACAATTGCGGCAAGCAAGGTAAAGAAGAAGGATGGAGGAGCGAGCAGGTGATGGAGGTTGAGCGAGGTTAATGAAGATGGAAAATGCAGCCGCGCTTCGTAAATTCGAGGATCAACAATGAGGATTTTCTTTGGAACACACACACACACACACGCACTCACACTATATATTCAATGTGGTGGTTAAAGCTGCAGCAGCATGGATTATTTATGGCTGGCAAAGATTAGGGTGTCAACATCCATTAGCCCTGCTGACCACAAACTGAAATAAAACTAAAAAACAAACCAAAAGAATGTCTTTTTAGATTTTTATCTTGTGCAAGATGAGGCAGAAAGGTTGCACACAGCGTACACAATTGGCAGCACGGTGAGCTTATGGCAATTGAGGACTGTGAACCGAGGCACACTGATGAAGAATTGTTTCAACATCTACAAGCACTATTACATATAGAGTCATGTGACTAAATGAGCACACCCAATGGTGTATATCTGGTATTATTTGTACAAAAAAAATAAAAACATTTCAATACATGCAACTAGAGCTGAAACGACTCTACAGTAACTCAAGTAATTCGATTACAAAATATATTCAAGAAATTTTCGCTGCCTTGAAGCGTCGTTAGGTTTTTTGTTTTTTTTTATGGCATCTTGCCGTGTTTGGCAGTCAAAGCTCACATTTCACAGCGTGTTTATGTCAGATCAGACGCCATTTTTACTGCACAACATACGCTTGAGTTTAGTCAACTTTTTCGACGACATAACTCGCAATGGCAGACGCCGCAGAAAGCAGTGGACAAGAGCCATAGCAAAACGAGGGAATTAAGCAACAGAAGTTGTCTAAGGTGTGGGAACACTTCACACACAAAAAAAAAAATCAAAGAAAAACGCAGTCATATGCAAACATTGCTAAGTGGAGCTCGCATATCACAATAGTACAAGTTCGATGCTGCAGCACCTGTCGAGAAAGCATCCGATTGAGGGACGTCCAGAGGCAAGGTAAGTATATATTATCAAGGGAAAACGCAAAATTGTTAGTAAAATAAATGTTATTCATTATGATAACCAGGATGTGTTCTCTCACTCCCGCAAAGTCATCAAATGACGCCAAAAGGTGTTGAAAACTAACAACCCTATCCGAGCTGTTCTGTTCAATTAGCCTTTCATTAGTGACCAGGCGAAAGTAGTCGTTCAAAGTTATTCAAGTCATGCAACCACATGCTACTTGGATAGCTTGCACTTACACCCACTATAGTCTCTATAGCAGTGGTTCTCAACCTTTTTTCAGTGATGTACCCCCTGTGAACATTTTTTTTAATTCAAGTACCCCTTAATCAGAGCAAATCATTTTTGGTTGAAAAAAAGAGATAAAGAAGTAAAATACAGCACTATGTCATCAGTTTCTGATTTATTAAATCGTATAACAGTGCAAAATATTGCTCATTTGTAGTGGTCTTTCTTGAACTATTTGGAAAAAAAAGATATAAAAATAACAAAACTTGTTGAAAAATAAACAAGTGATTCAATTATAAATAAAGATGTCTACACATAGAAGTAATCATCAACTTAAAGTGCCCTCTTTGGGGATTGTAATAGAGATCCATCTGGATTCATGAACCTAATTCTAAACATTTCTTCACAAAAAAGAAATCTTTAACATCAATATTTATGGAACATGTCCACAAAAAGCTAGCTGTCAACACTGAATATTGCATCGTTGCATTTCTTTTCACAGTTTATGAACTTACATTCATATTTTGTTGAAGTATTATTCAATAAATATATTAATAAAGGATTTTTGAATTGTTGCTATTTTTAGAATATTTAAAAAAAAAAATCATGAACCCCTTGGCATACCTTCAAGTATCCCCAGGGGTACAGGTACCCCTATTTGAGAACCACTGCTCTATAGCATAGGCACCGATCTACATTTCTGCCCATGGGTGCTCGGATGGGCGGTAAATCTGACGCTACTTTTCTGAGGATGCGCGGTTTTTGCTTGATGGTGACTCACCACTGGTTGCACATTTCAAATGCAGTAATAAAGGCACTACCTAATCCACTTTTTATGTTTGATATAATTAAAACTGTTCTTGTTTTATTTTTTAAACTAAGAATATAGTTTTATTTTAACTTTCTCAGGGAATATTAACTTTTAATTATTTATATTTATATTTATATATATATATATATATATATATATATGTATATATATATATATATATATATATATATATGTGTGTGTGTGTTTTTTATCTCAAACATGTGATGATGGCAAAATGAACATTGATTACTATTCTGTATGCAATGAACTGTATTGCATTCTTAAAATGTCAAACTTTTGTTGTCATTATTAAGTGATTTGACTTTTTATATTGTTTATGTATTGTTGGCAGGTTGAAACCCCCATTCAAACGGCACCGTATAATAATCATCAAAAACGCAAGAGAGACAAGAACTTTGTTGATGTGGTCACGCCACACAGCACACAGGGCTGTTTTTATTAGCACACACAAATTGGCACGATCAACCACGGACGCATTTCAGCTGTGCATGTCAGCCTTCAATAATGAAAACAGGCGTTTAGGAAATAAAAGGCAATTAGGCCAAACGCAATAATTGAGGGAAAATCTAAACATGTATAATTAAACCTTAAAAAATATTTATCCGGCCCGGCTGCACTAAATAATAATATAAATACATTTAATAAAGTCAAAATACAAAAAAGGGAACAAGAGAAGTATCCCACACTTCTTTTTTGTAAAGTAAATTTGTACAGCCGATATGGGCATCGACATCAACAATATGATTTGCCTGAGAAGCTAGACAGGACACAAAAACAAAAACAAAATTAAGCAAAAATAAGACCCCCCCCAATTACTCGATCAGGATATTCGATCGAATACTCGATTACTAAAATATTTGATAGATGCAGCTCTACATGCATCCCTACTACGGTGTTGGTTTTCCTCCTGACAAATACATCACAAATAGGCTCTGTTATTAAACTTCATACGTCAGGATGTCTAGAAATTTCTCACATAGCTCAACAGAAATAAAAACATTTGGTATGCATCTTTAAAGGCCCTTGTGTGTTATCATAGAAACAACTTATTTTTCAGTGCATTTTAAAGAATGAAGAAACTGCTTATATAGTGTACTTTACTTTGTTTTACTGAAAGATTTAATTTTTTACCTATTACGTGTTTTTATGTGAATGTTGTAAGTAATTTGTACTTTTAACTAGAACATGTGACTGCCCTTGTTTTTTGTTGTCAGATGTATTTATAAAAGCTGTTCTAGCTCATTTTACTCATTTAAATCTCAAAGAGTTATTACCTAGTTAAATAAAGGAAAGTGAAAATTAATGAACTATCATAAGTCTTCATGCACAGTCACTTTGAAACAGCTAATACAACTTGTTATTATTGTTCAAAGCACTACCACTGTGATGCGTCTCTAGTAACGTCTTAGCCTTGAGAGATATACGACTCGAGGAATATACATCAGACTATGCTGTGTTTTTGGACACTATATAACTACTATGAATAAACATAGGAGGCACTTCAGTTCTCCAGTCTCAGCAGGTTTTTCATTACAACATTATACAATGGGAGGGTCTTGGCAACACATTGTAAGTTACTGATGATTTGTCTACCAGTCAAGCACTCTGAGAGCACAGACCTCAGTCAGGCCCTACCTTTGTGATCTGGATTAGACCAGCAATGCAATTAATCACTTGTTCTTTATTCCATTTTTAAAATTTCATGAACGTTTATTCAAACTATGGCCATAACTTTTTGAGCTATCGATAAATGGAATGAAAGAAACGGAGTGAAACCTTTTGTCAGTCCTGTACGGTCTTTGAGTCTGTCGGTGGAGGCAGCACCACAAGCATACACACACCGAAGTTTAAGCTCATAACGTAAATGCAAGGTCTGCTCCAAAATGTAATAGCTTGTTCCTTATACTATATTGGACATTTGCTGAAAGGTGGATTAAAATCCTCCCTTAACATTTTGAGCTATCAGTAGCGGACGGAAAATCAATCAATCAATCAATGTTTACTTATATAGCCCTAAATCACTAGTGTCTCAAAGGGCTGCACAAACCACAACACAAACCACTATGACTTCCTCGGTAGGCCCACATAAGGGCAAGGAAAACTCACACCCAGTGGGACGTCGGTGACAATGATGACTATGAGAACCTTGGAGAGGAAGAAAGCAATGGATGTCGAGCGGGACCAACATGATACGATTGCATTGTACCATATGTCCCGGCAAGAAATCTGCGTTCAAAGGACTCCGGCTTATTAGTGATTCCCAAAGCCCCAAAAAAGTCTGCGGGCTATAGAGCGTTTTCATTTCGGGCTCCAGTACTCTGGAATGCCCTCCCGGTAACAGTTCGAGATGCCACCTCAAAAATGGAGTGAACACTCTTGTCAGTCACCTACTACCTTTGTCTGTGCAGGGCCGCGAACATACACACAAAGAAATATCAACGTAAGGTAACATAGTAAAAATGATCGAAACAGGCTCAAAATCTGATCGCTTGTTCAATATCCCATTGATTGATTGAAACTTTTATTAGGAGATTGCACAGTTCAGTACATATTCCGTACAATTGACCACTAAATGGTAACACCCACATAGGTTTTTCAACTTGTTTAAGTCGTTAATCAATTCATGGTAAACTTCTTGAAATCCTTATGAAAATTGGCCAATAACTTTTTGAGTTATGTTGCCAACTAACTGTCCTATCCTAACACACTGCTGCAACGTAAACAAGAGGCACATTATTGTCTGGAGCAGAGGCAGCATATCTGCAATGTGGACATACATTAATATATCCAAGATTTACCCGCGGACAGCTGTCTACAAAATATGCAATGTGCAAATATTAAGAGGACAGTGGCACTCTTTCACGAAGAGTGCAATTGGAGCAGCAGCGGGAAAAAGTGCGACATCAGGCTCGCTGCAGCTCTGACTGTTCGTCACGGACACTGAGCGACAGAAGTAAAGCATCTCTAAACACCAGTGCAGTCTCCCAAAAACACCAGAAAAATATGCTGGATTTGTTACAACTGTTTTTTTTAATATAGAAAAAGTCACTATAAGGTTTAGAAAAGTCTCTAGAAACTTGAAACCAGCCAGCGTTACATTGTGCAATAAGCAGCAATTGAAAAATAGAGCAAAACAATATAAGACAAAATATATATACATACATCAATACTAATTACAAACCCCATTTCCATATGAGTTGGGAAATTGTGTTGGATGTAAATATAAACGCAATACAATGATTTGCAAATCCTTTTCAACCCATATTCAGTTGAATGCACTACAAAGACAAGATATTTAATGTTCAAACTCATAAACTTTATTTTTTTTTTGCAAATAATAATTACCTTAGAATTTCATGGCTGCAACACGTGCCAAAGTAGTTGGGAAAGGGCATGTTCACCACTGTGTTACATCACCTTTTCTTTAAACAACACTCAAACGTTTGGGAACTGAGGAAACTAATTTTTGAAGCTTTGAAAGTGGAATTCTTTCTCATTCTTGTTTTACGTAGAGCTTTAGTCGTTCAACAGTCCAGGGTCTTCGCTGTCGTATTTTACGCCTTATAATGCGCCACACATTTTTGATGGGAGACAGGTCTAGACTGCAGGCGGGCCAGGAAAGTACCCGCGCTCTTTTACTACGAAACCACGCTGTTGTAACACGTGGCTTGGCATTGTCTTGCTGAAATAAGCAGGGGCGTCCATACGTTGCTTGGATGACAACATATGTTGCTCCAAAACCTGTATGGACCATTCAGCATTAATGGTGCCTTCACAGATGCGCCTATAACAATCCAGATGGTGATTTCTCCAGATTCTCTGAACCTTTGATGATTTTACGGACCATAGATGGTAAAATCCCTAAATTCCTTGCAATAGCTCGTTGAGAAATGTTGTCCTGAAACTGTTCGACAATTTGCTTACAAGTTGGTGACCCTCACCCCAACCTTGTTTGTGAATTGCTTAGCATTTCATGGAAGCTGCTTTTATACCCAATCATGCCACCCACCTGTTCCCAATTAGCCTGCACACTTGTGTGTTCCATATAAGTGTTTGATGAGCATTCCTCAACATTCCCAACTTCTTTGTCACGTGTTGCTGGCATCAAATTCTATACTTAATGTATATTTGCAAAAAAAAAAAAATGTTCATCAGTTTGAACATCAAATATGTTGTCTTTGTAGCATATTCAACTGAATATGAGTTGAAAATGATTTGCAAATGATTGTATTCCGTTTATATTGGCATCTAACACAATTTCCCAACTCATATGGAAACGGGGTTTGTACTAATAATACACATTTGTTTTTAAACATTTGTACAACATTTTTTCAGCCTTTTTTTAAGAAACTATACACAAATTATTCAACGCCATTATTACCACACTCCAGCCACACCCCCACCGCGA
Source organism: Nerophis ophidion (assembly GCF_033978795.1). Taxonomy (NCBI): domain Eukaryota; kingdom Metazoa; phylum Chordata; class Actinopteri; order Syngnathiformes; family Syngnathidae; genus Nerophis; species Nerophis ophidion. The sequence continues at coordinate 6,691,386 of NC_084620.1, forward strand.
CTTGTACATTGGAAATCTGTGGGAAATTCTCAACAAACACTCTGGCATGAATGATTGAGGACTTCTGCATCACATGTATGCTATCGACAATTCAGTTCACTCCTTATTTTGCTGCTCACGCTTCAGTTATTGAGGAACCCATCGTGCTGGAACATCGTGTTGTCATATTGTAACAACTTTATACTCTGCACAGACAATAGAAATAATTTGCATCTGTTCACTTCTCTCGCGTCCCCGCTGTTGAAAACGGGATAGTCGCGCAATCGGAGGTGCGAGATTAGCACCTTCTCGGCAGTAGAAAGATGATTAAGCGACACAGCGAGACATTTGTAAGATGTAAGAGGGAAAAAAGAATAGTCCCCAACATGCAAAGATGGAACGCCATCAAATCACGGCACTGGTCTGGCTTGTCAAAACCATGTGTTTTTGATATTCAGGAAGTTGTGAAGGTCAAGCTAAGCTAAGCCAGGCCTCCATTAGCAGGACTTTGTCCTCTCTCTCGCTGCCCCCTGTCCGTCTTTCTGTGTGCATCTTTTGCTCATTGTCTGTCGCTGCTGGGTGGCTACAGCATCTGGCTGCACTTACAGAGCAGCAGTCACATACCTGCATTCAAGTGGAACAAACTCGATGGTTGGCTGCTCATGGAAGGTCATCAGCCTCAGGCAGTGTGTGTGTGTGTGTGTGTGTGTGTGTGTGTGTGTGTGTGTGCATGCGCGCGCTTGATGAAACAGTGTTTATAATGGTGCACTCGCAACAAAAACAAAACACATTTTAATCTTATTGTAATTACCACTCAAGTGTTTACGCAATCCTTGTACGGCTAACATACGGCTCTTACTGTGTGTGAGCCTCAAAGCCATTCATAAAAATGGTGTGTTTGTCTCTTATCAATTCAACAGTAATTGACCAGTCATATTATACACTTGAAACTAAAGCAAGTGTTCTGAAGGTTTGCATTTTTGTGTAATTGTTACTTTAAGTTCTACAGTTAGGAGATAATTTCTATAATGGAATTATTGTTTATTTCTATTTACTACGTGTCGTTTAGGAAGTTGAAATGTGTATATTTAAGTTGTTTAACCATTGCTATGGCTACGGGCAGTTCCGTTTCCGCCAGCTGGTGGAAAAAAGTGTTAAAAGAGTACCGGCACTAACAGGCAGTGCAGCCTCGGTAGTTCTACATGGAAGACAGTTTACCACGATTGCAGATCGGAGAAAGAACCACAGTAAGAGTATTATTATCTCCCACGGCGTGGCGCAGTGGGAGAGTGGCCGTGCGCAACCCGAGGGTCCCTGGTTCAAATCCCACCTAGAACCAACCTCGTCACGTCCGTTGTGTCCTGAGCAAGACACTTCACCCTTGCTCCTGATGGGTGCTGGTTGGCGCCTTGCATGGCAGCTCCCTCCATCAGTGTGTGAATGTGTGTGTGAATGGGTAAATGTGGAAGTAGTGTCAAAGCGCTTTGAGTACCTTGAAGGTAGAAAAGCGCTATACAAGTACAACCCATTTATCATTTATTAGTTCAGAGTGTTATAAGTGACAGTGTATCAGTTGCACTAGTTTAAGTTTCGGACGTTTAGGCGCTTCACTATGCCAGTATACGTGAAGTGCATGCTAACCGCAGCTCGCACAACGGGAGGTGTCCCCCCTCTTCAACGCCCCTTTTGAATCCGGTAGTTTCAACTCACCCACCCCTAAGTGCACCACCGAATCAGCAGGACCGCAACGGACAATCTTCTGGCCCGGCCAAGGGGCCCATGTTGAACTGTGTGTGTGTTTTGTGTGATTGGTTAAGTGTGGGTTGTTCTATTGGAGAGGTAACGTGTGAGTGGGGAAGAGTGTATGAGTGTAATTAATTTCTGGTTATTGCATAGAAAATTGTTAAACTGTATAAGCCGTCTCCTCTCACTCTCTCTTAGATTAGATTCTTGCATAAATAGAGAATAATTCCAGTCATCCCTCTAAGGTAAAATACAGTCCTTTACAGGCTCCCATACAGCAAGTATTTAGACAAACATTACAGTACATGGAAAACATACTAAACAGACTAATGAACACCTTAATGGATTATATTGGAGTCTTTCCACTGTTTTAAATCACGTTATCAAGTCGTCCCCCCGTCATCTTAGTTGTACCATTAGTTTTTAGCATTTTCATAGCTGAGTTTACTGACCGATACAAGTTTTAATTATAGGCTACTTTACATTACAAATGGCAACAGCGGAGGATGAATGCTCCACAATAAGAGGATAGAGAAAAAGAAGGATCTCACAGACAATGGCTGACGTGAACATTTTTTGGCCTTTTGTAGATCCCAAATACACATTAGCAGGTACCAAGAGGTAAAAAAAGTTAGTTTTGCATATTATTGCGAATGGTGTTTTGTAATAGGTGCCATTTTGGGGTCCTTATACACACAACATAATACCTGTATGTTGAAGCACAGTACGTCTGACTAAAATAGCCGTAACGCTCCGCGTTCCATCAAGCGGTGCGGCTTTGTAGTCTACCAAAGTCGTACTAAGACATTTTAATACATTTTTGAGCGGTGTGTGTAATGTTCTCTATTGCCAATGAAACTTCATTGTTCTGTTGTTGCTTGCTTCCGGGTAATTGCAAGCGTGATTTATTGAACAGGCATCAACCTACAGTCCACACGTATCTCTTATGTGTGACTGCCATCTACTGGTCACACTTATCATTGCTCCATGTACCAAATAAAATTGCTTACAGGTCAGTAAGCACAACCAGAATTGATACGTACATTAGGCTATAATGTGGAACATCACATATTTCCAGTTTCTCATTAGAGCATGTAAAAACAGGAGTAGGAAGAAGCAGATGCAATTTTATCCAACCCTTTTTACGTTTTATAGTAATTGCTAACCAATTCGTTTGACCACTTTCTGTGCGCAATTTGTAACACAAACAAAAAAATTTATCAAACAATCAATAAAGTTCTCATGAATAAAAAGTTATTTACAAATTGTCGTGATTATCAAAAAGTTTTAAGATGTTTATCAGAATTCTCCATCTTTGTACTTTGTAAACACTGAGATTAAACAGTTTCTTAACCTGGATTATGTAAATACTTGTTTTCCACTTCTTTTGTTAATCCATTTAATTTAATTCTACAAACTGATATATCTAGGGTTTTAGGTGTTGTATGTGCATATACATGTTTAAAGTTTAATTTTCCCTAAGGTTATATTTCTTCTTTCGTTGAGAATTGTTGTACATTTTTGGAGAGCAGGTTAAAAAGTTTGCTTTGTGAATAATTTTAGCGGTTTACAAATGCACCAAATCGATAAATATTTTTGATTTAACACATTAAAAAGGGTTTGAGTGTCCTCTATATCTAAGTATATGATCCTAACTGACCTTTTTTTTTGTAGCACGGTTAGTGAATGAAGTGTTCTACCCATATTTCTACACAATAACTCAAATATGGTAACACGAGCGAGCAGTTGAGATTATGGAGTGATTTTGGTCCAGTACGTATTTTGCTTGATTCATTATTGTTGTACAGTATGTATGTATTTCCACCTAATGTTGTATATTTTTTATGAGAGCTTTACAGTTAATTTTATTATCTATAATCACACCCAAAAATATTAATTTTACACTGTCAATGTTTACTCCGTCCATTTGTATTTGTGTTTGACTTTCTTTCCTATTACCGAATAGCATTTTTTTAGTTTTACTTGACCTAAAGGATAGTCTGTTTTTGCCAAAGTATCTCTTTAATTTTTTAATTTCTTCTGTCATTATTTTTATTAGCTTCTGCGTGTTCTCTCCTGAACAAAATCCAGTCATCTCACCAGCAAATAATATTAATTTTAAGTCATTTTATAATTATTTGTTTAGTCTTTGACACATCCACCTTTAAATAAATAAATAAATGGGTTGTACTTGTATAGTGCTTTTCTACCTTCAAGGTACTCAAAGCGCTTTGACACTACTTCCACATTTACCCATTCACACACACATTCACACACTGATGGAGGGAGCTGCCATGCAAGGCGCCAACCAGCACCCATCAGGAGCAAGGGTGAAGTGTCTTGCTCAGGACACAACGGACGTGACGAGGTTGGTTCTAGGTGGGATTTGAACCAGTGACCCTCGGGTTGCGCACGGCCACTCTCCCACTGCGCCACGCCGTCCTTTAAAACAAACTAGCTGCTGTTTATTTATGCTAAAAAGTGTGTATGAAGATGACATCTTTTCTCATGAAAGTGACACAGCAGTCAAAACCAGCTCCCTCCGCCAGCCGATCTGTCACCCTTCTGTGGCGCTGTGTTCACCTGCTTGTGCTGAACATGTTTATCATCAACATCCAACATGTTCAGTTTGAAAACTAAACATTAATAAACAAAATAACCTTTTTGATGCTTATTTTTGTTCATATTGCATCAAAATTCAACAGTCCACAAAGTCTCCAAAGAGTCTCACAGGCGTAGAAGATGAGGCTAATCGATAAGATAGCGGTTTTTTTTTTGGTTTAATAGGAGCAATTGAGGCCATCGTGAGAAGGTGAGCACAAGCAGGTGAATACAGCGGCACAGATGGGTGACAGAACGCCAGACAGAGGGAGCTGATTTGAACGCTGAAATAAAAGGTGGCCATGTGTCACTTTCAATAGAAAAGACGCCGTCTTCATACACACTTTTTAGCATAAACAAACAGGAGCTGGTTTGTTCTCAAGGTTGATGTGTCAAAGAAAAAGGGAGCCTTGTTAAAAAGTTGAACTGAAGCAATTTTTTCCACCGTCGCAATTGAAATTAGCATCCTGTTATGATTAATCACGCGGCTCAGAATAGAATGCTCTTCGAAAAGAACATGCTGTCTTCACACGCTGCGTAAACAAAATGAATCAGTTGACAACGTGTCGTCTGAAGACGCACCTCAAATGAGACGCCATCATGCTATGTCTACATTAAGTGTTCAGTGTGACAGAGAACCAGGGCCATTGTTCTTTTATTAGCCAATCACGCTTTGAGAACAATTGAAATCAATAAGAGCATGTTATTCATAAGAATGCCCTTTGTAAATCAATTTAGACCCTATTATATCACTAATGAATCCTCCTCTGAGAGAATGGTTCATTAATTCAATGGCGGACACTTTTTTCCTTCTTTTCCCTCTGTCTTCTCCTGTCCACGCATTGGCTTATTTTAGAACATTAAGCTTACAAAATGCAAAAAAGGGTAAGATAAAACATAATATAACTAGTATATGAAAAAAGTTTAGCAACAGAATCACAAAAATTCCTTAACATGCTTTAAAGTAAAATAAAGCACACTAAAGACTACATCCATTATTTCAACACTGGTGGTTGAACTTTTGTATAAGAAGCAGACACGTTTTAATTTACTTTTACTAATGAAGATTTTAAAGATGCGGCAGCCAACTGGCAAGCATCAGCATCCATCCATCCATCCATCATCTTCCGCTTATCCGAGGTCGGGTCGCGGGGGCAGCAGCCTAAGCAGGGAAGCCCAGACTTCCCTATCTCCAGCCACTTCGTCTAGCTCTTCCCGGGGGATCCCGAGGCGTTCCCAGGCCAGCCGGGAGACATAGTCTTCCCAACGTGTCCTGGGTCTTCCCCGTGGCCTCCTACCAGCTGGGCGTGCCCTAAACACCTCCCTAGGGAGGCGTTCGGGTGGCATCCTGACCAGATGCCCGAACCACCTCATCTGGCTCCTCTCGATGTGAAGGAGCAGCGGCTTTACTTTGAGTTCCTCCCGGATGGCAGAGCTTCTCACCCTATCTCTAAGGGAGAGCCCCGCCACCCGGCGGAGGAAACTCATTTCGGCCGCTTGTACCCGTGATCTTATCCTTTCGGTCATGACCCAAAGCTCATGACCATAGGTGAGGATGGGAACGTAGATCGACCGGTAAATTGAGAGCTTTGCCTTCCGGCTCAGCTCCTTCTTCACCACAACGGATCGATACAACGTCCGCATTACTGAAGACGCCGCACCAATCCGCCTGTCGATCTCACGATCCACTCTTCCCCCACTCGTGAACAAGACTCCTAGGTACTTGAACTCCTCCACTTGGGGCAGGGTCTCCTCCCCAACCCGGAGATGGTACTCCACCCTTTTCCGGGCGAGAACCATGGACTCGGACTTGGAGGTGCTGATTCTCATTCCGGTCGCTTCACACTCGGCTGCAAACCGATCCAGTGAGAGCTGAAGATCCCGGTCAGATGAAGCCATCAGGACTACATCATCTGCAAAAAGCAGAGACCTAATCCCGTGGTCACCAAACCGGATCCCCTCAACGCCTTGGCTGCGCCTAGAAATTCTGTCCATAAAAGTTATGAACACAACTACAAGCATCAGCAGTAGTAGCCAAATGTTTTTAAATGGCTTTTGGATGACAAGTATTTAACAAAATTTGATTTAAAAAAAAAAAAAAAAAAACATCACCTGACATGTACAACTGTTTGGCTCTGCATTTTGGAGTATGTTTTGTAATGTTTGAGGTGGCCGCTTCCAAGTCTGATTGACAGTCCTCGAGGCAGGCATAGTGTTGGCCCGGCTCCATGGAGGCAAGTGCTTGTGAAGTAAACACGGTTTCCCAAGCAAAATGTTCTTTCTCCTCACGATGACAGCATTTCCCTCACAAAAAGTCAATTTCCATAACTTTCCATGTTTAATACATGATTCAGTTTTTATTGGCCAATTCCATAATTCTGTCTGCGATACCAGTAATACGTAAATCATAGGGCCCTAAATAACTCCAAGTCACGGCTGACATTTATTTTGCAGCCCTCAGGTCCAGTTAGCTTTAAATTCAGTCTTTCTGTTTGTATCTATGATTCTGTTTTACTTTTTCTGTACCCTGTAGCCGCAAGTGGCACAGGGAAAGATTGGCTCTGAATTGCTGTAGTCAGACTGTTCCGCCATGTTTGGTTCAGTTAATTTGCTAAAAGCTGATCGCCACACTGGACCTGAAATGTATCACAATCATTGATCACAATGAATATATAGCAAAAAACACTATTGAGTTCAATAAAGAACTCGTAGCAATGTACGAAAGTACTGCTCTACTACTCAGTGGCCTAGTGGTTAGAGTGTCCGCCCTGAGATCGGTAGGTTGGGAGTCATACCAAAGACTATAAAAATGGGACCCATTACCTCCCTGTTGGCACTCAGCATTAAAGGTTGGAAGTGGGGGTTAAATCACCAAAAATTATTCCCGGGCGCGGCCACCGCTGCAGCTCACTGCTCCCCTCACCTCCCAGGGGGTTATCAAGGGTGATGGGTCACAGAGAATAATTTCGCCACACCTCGTGTGTGTGTGCAATCATTGGTACTTTAACTTTAATATACAAAAATAAGAATAGGAGTAAAGGGAAAAATCATGTCCTCAGCTTTTCGAAAATGTGTCAAGTTTTGCTTAACTGGCCTGTCCTAGTGGAAATACACTTGGGACGTCCATCATAGAATGGCGCAATGACAACATTTCAAGTGAAAGGACAAAGCAGATGCAAGCATCCATGCCTAAAAGACCAGCCCCCAAGGTTAAGCAGGGTTGTTGATGGTACATTAACCCCAACGCCTCACCTTGTCATGCCGACTCGAGCTAACAGGAAGGAGACTTGAGGAAAACTGATTTATTCAATCCTCATTGGCTGGCTTGTATCCCCATATACAATGCAGTAAATGCACACAACACATGTGAGCGGCCTTGGGGATAATGAGGCCGGAGAGCGCTCAGTCACTACAGTGGGGGCAGGGGAGCAGGAGGGGAATGCGACACGACCACTGAAGAGCCTGCAAGGCCGTACATACATGCGAACACGGTAACAAAACATGTCAGCCACACAATGGCTGTGTTACTTGACAAGCTGTAAAAATGGGAGTCACGCATCGCCAGTGTATCATGTTAGTGCAAGGAAATTGGTTGAACAATGGGGTGGTTGGCTTGCCATGATAGGACTTCACATTACAGCGTTAAAGCTGTAGACTGTTTAGGGCGAAATGCAACTAGGTCAGCATGACTGAGCTTGCAGAGAGAAATTGTCAAGCATTTTAAGATGCAGACTTGTTTTTTCCGATATTTTGCAAGACGCAAACAGTGTGGTAATCCATTTCTTAGCATCATGATCTATTATTTAATCGGATAATGTTGGGATATAAAGAGCAAAAAGTAATGCTTAATGTTGTACCATTTAATAAAAATGTATCTGGAATTAGTATTCAATGTTTTAGTGCAATTTGTACAGTTACAAAGAAAACTTTTTGACAAAATATACTTGATTGACTATGAAAAACATTATTGGGTAATTAATTGTTTTTGTTTTTTTTAAATAAACAACATTCACCTTAAATATTTTGAACTCATGCTTCGAAGCCAACAGCGCCTCTGCTGGTTGCAGCTGAGTGACACAGGCAATTCTTTTTCCCATTGCGTCATAACATGACTGAATTAAAGTTACATTAAACTTGTTAAGTGATTATTACAAACAGTAACACAAACCATAAACTGTACAACATTTTGTATATATTTTTTACATAATTCGTAATGAAAACATTTTTATCCGTGAGGCCAAGTTTTAGTAATTACTGCATTATCCAAAGGGATAGATACCCAATTGGTTACTTTTATAGATACTGACTAAATTCAATCGGTACTACCAGTTCCAGGTTTGCGTGAGAAAGCAACAGTAGAATATTTTGATACATTTGTTGCATGTGACGTCACATCCAGTTGCTGACTGGCTTAAGCACTTCGTAGATAAAACGACATACTCATAGTGGACTGCCTCTTGGTGATTTTTGCAATTTTCCATTCCATTATAACAAACATGCCTCATAGAAAGTGCTTAAATGTAACGCTGCACTTTTCAAAATGTGCAAGCGCTACTGCCAATAAGGTCTATACAGTACCAGCTACAGATTAGTAATAGCGATTTTACATGCCGATTTCAACCAATTCAAATTTGGCAATGAAAACTACAACTACAATGCACATTGTAATTAGTACAGTACTTACAATATAAACACAATGTAGGACTCAGCACAAGACAAGACTAGCAAGTTCAATTAAATGGCAAAGACTACTTCTTGACCACAACAAAACACGGACAAAGGAATGCATACTTACAAATGAAACTCAGAAATGTGAGAAAACAAGATATGACAACTGGACAGTACGTTTAATATCATCAGCTGATTGTAAAAGGGTCAGGTCTTGTCTTGTTATGATAGAAGATACTTTCAATGACAGCCAATGTTATCTAGCCAAATCGCTATCATTAGCTAACAACACACTAAGTTAATGCGCTAAAGCATGGGTAACATATGGGCGTAGTAACGTCATAACACGCTGAAAGCTGTAAGAGGACGGAATATAATGTCTAAAACACATTAAAAAGTTAGTGCCCTCGAGGCATCCGCATGAAAGTTGCAGACAGCTCATTCAAGTGTTCAATTTAAAAAAACAGAATTCTGATTGTATTATTAAACACATTGGTAATGTATCAGTTCAAATGTGAAAGGTACCAATCCCTATTACTATACACAACTGTATTACATTATTGTAAACGCTCAGAAATAATGTAATTTAAGCTAATGTATTCAAGTCGGATAAGGTCTTCCATAGCTGCAGGGTCAAAGTACAGGCTGACACCATGACTTATTTGCCCCCTCCCCTCCTGAAAGATAGAAATGTAAGAAAAGAATCCCGTAGGAAACCACTTCCACCTCATGACGGGCCTTCAGGGCAGAGCAGGAAGGCAGTGGACGCCGTAACGGGATAAAACTCACGGTTGCGGTTCCTTAACAGATAAATCATGCATTAAAGTGGCACCGGTGGCTCAGTTGGATGAGGCAAAAGGATGGTAGTGGTAAAAGTGCAGGAGCAAACATCCTTCCTGGCTTCATATCACAGCCGGCAGATGTTCTTGTTATCAAAAGAGAAGAGGGTGCTCAACCCTCAGCTTACATGACTTATATGACCCACCATCCCTACAAGAATACACAACGAGTTCAAGGGTTTAGAAAAACAGGCAAACATTGCCACAAAATGACCACAAATTGATCCACTTTGGTGTGTTTGTGGGCTTTTTTGCAAGGGGGTGGGGGATTAACAATTACTAGCAGCAAGCTACCTGAAATATGGGGGTGGTACGGCGTTACCATGGAAGCAGGATATATTGGTGCATATGTCGCTGTCTATCTTCAAGAAGTACAAAAAAAGAGACCACACACAAACCCTGGAGGCGAGTTGCTACAACATATCTAGACTTGTGTCAAGTGGGTCTTGTGTCTATTCGATGTCATTAAGAGATGACATGATCAAGCCGAGCGAGATGTCCCCATACAAAAGCTGCACGAGGCGAGAAAGCGGCCAATTAAAGTCAGGCTGCCCCCAGTGCTGAGGACCTACGATATGGACACCAGATCTTCCAAGAGAACATAGACCCCTATTTCACCCAGATCACACAAAAATAACGGATGAAAAAGACACAGAACATGAATTTACTGGCACGTATGTTTCATACACAACACTGAAAGGTAGAATTAAAATAGCAACCAGTAATTAGATGATTACATGTGCGATTAAAATTCCCCCTCCAGTCACACCATTATGGCTATGATATTACCTCAGAAGGTATAAAATTGGCAGGTCGACTTTAAAGTCAGGCTGCCTCCAGTGCTGAGGACCTACGATATGGACACCAGATCTTCCAACAGGACATAGACCCTTCTTTCACCCAGATCACACAAAATTAACAGATGAAAAAGACAAAGACCATGAATTTACTGGCACATGTGTTTCATACACAACACAGAAAGGTAGAATTAAAACAGCAACCAGCAATTAGATGATTACATGTGTGATGAAAATTCACACTCCAGTCACACCGTTATGGCTATGATATTACCTCAGTAGCTATAAAATTGGCGGGTCAACTTCTCTGCCACCGTCACCAGTGAGTCCAGTTTCATTACGATTGTAGAACCGGCCCGCCTGATCAGTTTCTCAAGTCTGGAGCTGTCCTTCTTAGATGTACTGCCCCCCCAGCACACTACCATGGAGAACAGAACACTGGCAACCACAAACTGGTAGTACATCCACAGGAGTTTTTTGCAGATGTTGAAGGAGTGCAGTCTCCTGAGGAAGTACAGCCTGCTCTGTCCTTTCTTGTACTGATGGTCCGTGTTAACAGTCCAGTCCAGCTTATTGTCCACCCAAACCCCGAGGTACTTGAATGAGTCCACGGTCTGTACCTCAACTCCCTCGATCACAATAGGTTGTGACCGTGGACTCGACCTCCCAAAGTCAATGACCAGCTCCTTGGTCTTTGATGGATTGAGCTGCAAGAGGTTCGTGTGGCACCAAACAACAAAGTCCCTCACCAGATTCCGAACCCTCACTATGTGCTGTTAGAAGTAGTTAACACATTTAGTCATGTGGTTAAAATCCATCCATCCATCCATTTTCTACCGCGTATTCCCTTTCGGGGTCGCGGGGGGCGCTGGCGCCTATCTCAGCTACAATCGGGCGGAAGGCGGGGTACACCCTGGACAAGTCGCCACCTCATCGCAGGGCCAACACAGATAGACAGACAACATTCACACTCACATTCACACACTAGGGCCAATTTAGTGTTGCCAATCAACCTATCCCCAGGTGCATGTCTTTGGAGGTGGGAGGAAGCCGGAGTACCCGGAGGGAACCCACGCATTCACGGGGAGAACATGCAAACTCCACACAGAAAGATCCCGAGCCTGGATTTGAACCCAGGACTGCAGGACCTTCGTATTGTGAGGCAGACGCACTAACCCCTCTGCCACCGTGAAGCCCTGTGGTTAAAATGTAATTCTGATATGAATAGTTTGTGTGTCGCAGTCTCACCAAGTTGAAAATCTTATTTGGGTGTTACCATTTAGTGGTCAATTGTACGGAATATGTACTGTACTGTGCAATCTACTGATAAAAGTTTCAATCAATCAATCAATCAATCAACCATTGACTCTTTCCTCCAGTGGCCCGAAGGTAAACTGAGTTTGAGACCAGAGGTCTAAATTGTCAAGTTTAGTGCGCCGCAGCCAAATTTTACCCTGGTGAAGCCGATCCAAGGACCTCACTAAACTATCAAATGTTTAGCTGCGTTTATTTATCTGAGTGTTTTAGCCCTTTTGGAGGTGGAAAAAGAGATATTTTTATTTGTGCAAGTCCCCATCAGATGTGCTCTTGCTAGCATACAATACCCACCCCCCCAGAATCATATCAGCATATACTTTGCATTCAATTCCTTCGCATTTTAGCTTAATCCCTTGGTAGACAAAGTGTTTGAGGGAACTGGCAGATTTTGTTTACAAGTTGACTGGATCTGCTGTTGATTGCTGCTAGTGTTTGTTCAGCTTGATTCCCTGTTTGTTTTTTCAAGCCGCCAAGTCGAGCAAGGCTTACCTGTGCTGAAACGTCGCCAGGAAGCTTTGTGTCCACCCTGCACTCGGATCATGTGGCGATATTGTCCGATCAGAGTGAGACAGAAAAACGTGTAAAGGAGTGATTAAAGCAGGAGGACTTCCTTGGCGTTAGTGTGTGAGTATGCAATTTAAGGGCCATAAATCAACTTTTTAATTAACAGGATGCTCTCTCCTAGGTTGCCGCCGTGTTGCCATGACGACAGACTTTTTCCAGAGCGCTGTTATCTGGCTCGCTTGCTCTCAAGGAGGACGCTTGATCATTTTCTCTCTGATCACACCTTCTTCAATGGGGAGGTAAGGCTAAAACACGGGAGCGGAGACAGTTGGGGGATTAAAGGCACGGGGAAGCGGCCTAAAGGTTAATAAGGATTTCTGTGGATCGAAAACAACTGGTAAGTGTAGTAGGGCCGACAATGGAGGGAATTCCAATAAAAATAACAAAAAGAAAAACATGGAGGGCAGACTGGTCAGAGAGTAGGAAAGGCAGAGATGATGAGGGTCGGTTTATGTAACCGTCGCTCCCCAAGGCATGAGGGTGAGAGGAAGAGAAACTCTGTAAAATGCACCAACACACAAAACGAGCAGAGTGTTCTCTTTCTGTGGACTTACAGTGTTTTTAGCAGCCCATCCAGCCAGGAGCCGGAACAAAGTGAAAGTAGACTGACCTAAATATAAAAGGACATTTGAGGGGAAAGGAAAAAGTCCCGCAAACACGGATCCTCTCTTGAATTGCAGTTTGAGTCTTACTTAAAATATTCCCACATTATTTTTGCGGGAGCAAGGACATTAGGGCTAAATCGATTTGTAATTAGAATGTAAAACATGCTTTGATTCATATTCTGTTGCTCAGGATAATCATTTACTGAGTATAGCAGCTAATTAAAAATGACCAAATCTGGACCGCATAGAGTGCCCAAAACTTTAAATACGCGGACATAGTTTCCTTACGGTTGCTGCACATGAGAGCGGTGATGTGTGGGTATCATGATTATTGCAGCAAACAGCGGAGGTTTTTTAGGTTTTTTTTAAATTATATTAATGCACAATTTCAATTTTGATGATGGCATTTACTAGAAAAAAATAATAAAGATTTTTGGAAAGCAGAAAATACTTGTTTATTTGAACTTTTTTCCTAACTTAGTAAGGCATTTCATAATGGACCACATGAAAATCATTTGGCTCGCATTGGTGATCTTCAGCAAATAAGAAGCCAAATTTACTACAACATTAATAAAATGTATGTCTTATACAAGAAACGATAGAGGCCACAGTGGTGTTTATGGGATGCATTTCACCAACCGTTCTCACTAAGCATGTCACATTACCACAAAAGCAGAATTATTTTAACTGTATACGACTAAAACAACACCACAGTAACTATTAAACCCTGTCTGTAGAAAATAAACACATTATAGATGTATGAAAACGGTCAAAAGTAATAACTGTAACAAAAATAAAGCATGCTGTAATACACTTGCTGATCAGACACACTCAGATTTGCCAACTTTAAGTTGTGCGGAAGACTCATGGAAATGTATCCTCTACGGACATTTGCAAATTCTTCTGTTTTTGTGTGCAGATGAAATGTTGTAGCTTTTGACCCGATGATTAAAGTAGCTTTTGACCCGATGATTAAAGCAGGGTCGATCAACAATCACTGTAATAAAACAAGCAACCGCAGCCATCTCAAAGTGCACACAAAATGGTTCTTTCCCATATCTCCCTGTCTGTTTTCCCCACGCTCAGCTCACTCACGAGCCACGGTGCATTTCAGGACACAAACCACAAACTGTCAGGACATAGAACTAGCAAAAAACAAACAAACACAAAAACTAATATATTGTTATCATTATTTCTTCCATACCTGTGTTAATTAAAGTTAATTGACACAAGTAGAGTTGAATAGACAATGACAAATAATGTTTCTCAACATTCAATCAATCAATCAATCAATGTTTATTTGTATAGCCCCAAATCACAAATGTCTCAAAGGACTGCACAAATCATTACGACTACAACATCCTCGGAAGAACCCACAAAAGGGCAAGGAAAACTCACACCCAGTGGGCAGGGAGAATTCACATCCAGTGGGACGCCAGTGACAATGCTGACTATGAGAAACCTTGGAGAGGACCTCAGGTGTGGGCAACCCCCCCTCTCTAGGGGACCGAAAGCAATGGATGTCGAGCGGGTCTAACATGATACTGTGAAAGTTCAATCCATAGTGGCTCCAACACAGCCGCGAGAGTTCAGTTCAAGCGGATCCAAGACATTAACATTAAAAAAACATTCCCTGGCTTGGGTGCATATTTTGTTTAAGCCAGACAAAGCAACCACAGATGACTGACACATTGGGATGGGTACAGGATTTGGTACTTTTATATGGAACAACCAAAGTCCATTACTGCGATGTTCCGATTCACGTCTTTTGAATATAAGCCCCCTGTGCAATTGAGTTTGACACCAAAAATATAAATTGTGTGTTATCCGATTACTCAATTAATGGAACAAACCAATCGATACATTACTGGATTTCTAAAATTCCATGTCTCCATTAGGAGGCACTTGCATCAGAGCAAAGTCAGGACACGATGATACTCCAGGTTTTTGGTTTCGTCGCTGATAAATACTCAGTGAACAGCTATGATTTCCGCTCAGTAAAACAACTTGTCTCAATTAAGGGATCATTTAATTCACTGGAGAAACAACAGCCTGCTTCTGTAGAAAAATATTCATTGCAAAATTAGGAAGAGGGCAGGGAGGACAGGAGCATTAGGAAACGATGCTCTTTGCATTCACCTCACAAAGAAGAGGCACTGGAGAGCATGTGAGGCAACGGGGGGAATGAAAAGAGAATGAGAGCGTAGAGCAGGGGAAAAAGCTGAAAAAAAGATGGATGGCAGTCACCACCTTAAACAAAACATCCTTAAAAGACTAACATTGCAAAAACGGGCTAAGGATGTCCATGCATATGAAGGCACGCAAATCAAGGATATTTTTAGGGCCACATGCAACATAAAGTGTGTCGGACCCTGGTGAGGTGTCTTTGTGGCTGGATGCGCTTTTGCAGATGACACAGTCCAAGTTGGCGTGTAATTCTGCAACTTGTGTACATGCATAATTCAGCCAGCGCAAAAGGTAAGGCTGCTGCTGTTGCTTCATCCCGAGCGCCTAGCAGGTTTCATGCCTTTGATCAGTGGCGCCACTTGATCGCCACGCAAACGCATGCTTGAATAGTGTGTTCTGAAAAAAATCCAGACAGACTCGCTGATTTTGCAAGACTTCAAGACAGGGAGAATAAGTGGATAAATATGTGAAGAGAACCAAAGGGGTTGGGGGTACAAATTACACACATATCAGCGGGCGCACTGATCTGCTTCTCTATCTTCCTGTCACTGCCTCAGGGCGCCCGGGGTCCGGCGCCGCTGTCTACATGGGGAGTGGCGGACCCCAGAGAGAGTGTGTGCATGTTTTGTTTTATGGTGCCTGCACATGCTCAGAGTGGCTTTGAGTAAGCAGGAAAGAGACAGCCGGGAGTGTGCGTGTATGGGAGTGGGTGTGTGTTAGATATGTGTGTACACAAGTTCTTTCATCTGCAAGACTTTTGTGAGCGGGCTGAAAATTATATTATGTAATCTTCGCCTTACGAAAAAGCATCGGTCAGCTTTTTTGGTGGTCGTTTTGTGTCCTGAGAAGTAATGGCTGGAGACATAGACATAAGGAATACACAAAAAAGCAACACACAATGCAGACTGGATTGCAGAAATTCTGTGTGGACTGTCTCCCTCTTTTTTCCCCCCCCTGGAGAGGTCCAACACGGGTCACCTCGCTCATTGTGACCACCCTGCAGGCAATAATGTCCTCTCGCTGTGCTGATCCCGCTTGTTCTCTAACACTGGCCCACTTAAAAAAAAAACAACAAGCTGCGACCTCTGTGCGACTCGTGACTTGACACACTGGCATTTAGGCCAAACACTGACTATGTTACCGTTGCCAGCATATGGACAGATTATTCACTTAGGGCAGGGGTCGGGAACCTTTTTGGCTGAGAGAGCCCAGAATCCAAATATTTTAAAATGTATTTCCGCAAGAGCCGTAAAATATTATTTTCAACACTGAACAAAACTAAACGCGTGCATTTTTAAGTAAGATGAACATTTCTAGATTAAAATAGGTCTCTTATTCTTTGTAATAACATTGTTATTCTGAAGCTAACTGTGGAGGTGGCGTGGCCTGCAGCGAAGCGGGGTGTTGCCAGGACCAGCCTCGAAATCAGTGACAGGTGCATAGATGGCCCACCTGGGCCTTTTTATCTAATTTATAAGCAGCAGCCAGGAAGAGAGACGGGGTTGGGGCTGGAGGCAGAGTGCGAGTGATAACAAAAGAGGAAAAAGACAATTGCTGGAAAGCAACTGAGAGACTTATTAAAAAAAATA